>NW_006970578.1:360-1188 GCF_000164805.1 Carlito syrichta | reverse complement strand
AGGGAGCAGCGTGGCTGGGTTTAGGGGCGCGCAAGTTTGAAAGGATATGGAGGGATCTTGTAAAAAGAAGACAAGGAGTGATAGGACTCGACTGGGGGGTAGCATTTGAAGGCCTTTGTGGCTTAGGAGGTGCTGTAGATGGTGGGGGGAGGTTACTGTGATAGGGGCCCCAAAGATGAGTTTTTTGGATTCGCACACCAGCATGTGGGTGGTGGACAGCACTCGCAGACATGGGGCCCAGCCCTGGACGGTGTGGTCTAACTGTTTTGATTGATAGGCCACTGGGGCAAACGCCTGTCCATAAAGCTGCCCTAGGACTCCCAGGGCCACCCCTTTGTTTTCGTGCATATATAAGATGAAAGGTTGGTGTATATCTGGCAGATGGAGAGCCGGGGCCCTCATGACGGCTTGCTGAAGGTCAATAAAAGGTTGTTTGACAGAGGAGGGTGTTAGGAGTGGCTCATTGGGGTCTCCCTTTATGAGATTATAGAGTGGCTTTGCAAGTAGGGTGAAGTTGGGAATCCACGCCCGAAAGTGTCCAGTCAGCCCCCAAAATGATTGGATTTCCTCTTTAGTCTTGGATATATTTAGGGATTGGATTAGGGCTTTTTGGTCCGTTGTTATGGCCTTTTGTCGGTGTGAGATGGCTACCTCCAGATATGTGACTTATGTGGCAGAAAGTTGGACTTTTTGAGGGGATACCCGATATCCCTTTTCTGCTAGAAAGTTAAGAGTAAGTGCAGTGTCTGTTTGGGAATCAGCTAAGGAAGGGCTACACAGGAGGAGGTCGTCCACATACTGAATAAGGGTGAATTTGGTAAGTGAGAG
>NW_006970578.1:0-340 GCF_000164805.1 Carlito syrichta | reverse complement strand
GGGCCCAGCCCTGGATGGTGTGGTCTAACTGCTTTGAGAGATAGGCCACCAGGGCGAACGTCTGTCCACAAAGTTGCCCTAGCACTCCCAAGGCCACCCCTTTGTTTTCATGGACATATAAGGTGAAAGGTCAGTGTATATCCAGCAGATGGAGAGCAGGGGCCCTCATGAGGGCTTGCTGAAGGGCAATAAAAGGTTGTTTGATGGAGGAGGGTGTTAGGAGTGGCTCATTGGGGACTCCATGAGAGTACAGAGTGGCTTTGCAAGTAGGGCAAAGTTTGGAATCCACGCCCGAAAGTATCCAGCCAGCCCCCAAAATGATTGGATTTCCTCTTTAGTC
>NW_006970577.1:0-508 GCF_000164805.1 Carlito syrichta | reverse complement strand
GAGTCCTCATATACAGGAAACTGCAGTGTCTATTGCTAAGAAAGAATAAGGAATCTGGTTTGCACGCATCCTCAATCCCAAATAAAACTTCAAGGTGTCTTGCTAAAGGCTAAACACGAATTTTGGTTTCTGAAGCATAATCTAGGGAAATGAAATAATCACATACAGACAACTGCACGGACTTTTCCTAGGAAAGAATAAGGAATCTGGGTGACATGTGTTCTCAATCACAAAAAAATTGCACGGTGTCTTCCTACGGTCTAAACAAGCATCAGGGTTTCGACGCATGTATCTGGGAAAGGGAGTACTCATATACAGGCAAATGCACGGTTGTTGCTAAAAATAAAGAATCCGGGTTATACAGGTCCTCAGTCCTGAAAATCTACAGGGCTTCTTGCTGAGGGCTAACGAATAATCAGAGATTCGAGGCATGAATGTGGGTAATAGTAGTCCTCATATACAGAAAACTACATGGACTCTGGCTAAGGAAAAAGAAGAAATCTGTTTT
>NW_006970576.1:0-323 GCF_000164805.1 Carlito syrichta | reverse complement strand
CCCATTACAGAGCAAGACTATGCACAGGGCACCCAACACAGAAGAGGGCAGTCACTGGAGGCCCCATAATAGAGGAAAGTCAGTTACTTTTTCCATTATCACTGAGATGGCCTAGGCATGAGGGCAAACCACACATAGGATGACTGATCAATAGGGAACCCATTACGAAGGAGACCCAAACACCGGTTCATCTAGCAGAGACGAGAGTCAGCAACAGTGACACCCATCACTGAAAACAGTCACTGGAGCACCCATCACAGAGTAGTGCTATTCACTGTGAAACACAATGTGAAGGAAGACCTATCACTGGAGCACCAGTCATG
>NW_006970575.1:0-310 GCF_000164805.1 Carlito syrichta | reverse complement strand
GGAAGAGGGACAGTCACTGGAGTACCAACAAGAGAGGAGACAAAGTCAACAGAGTAACTATTATGGAGGAAGGCCAGTCACTGGGAAACTCCTCAAGAGGAGAGCCAGAAACGTTTTTTAAACGTTTTTTAAAACGCCCAGAAACTGGGGAATCCATCACAGAGGAGAGCTATTCACTGGCCCAGTCACTGGGTAACTGATATGGAATAGGCTCGGTACTTAGGAACAGATGTCAAAGGAAGGCCAGTAACTGCTTCACCCATGACAGAAGAGAGGAGTCACTGGGTACACATATTGGAGGATGGCAAGT
>NW_006970574.1:0-308 GCF_000164805.1 Carlito syrichta | reverse complement strand
TCTGCAAAACTCATATTTAATATTCTTGAGGAGCAACCCCTTTGGGTCCCCTCCTGCTGTAGGAGCTTTTCTGTCCTCTCAATAAATCCTGCTTTCTTACTAAAACAACTATATATATATATATATATAGTTATATATAAAACTATATGTATATATTTCCCTTTGGAAGACCAAATAGATATAACTTAAATTTTTCAAAAATCTCATAGTCTTTCATTCACAGAGCTCAAGATTTCATTCTTGAAATTTATATTCCAAGCCATGTTTTACTGAGAGTGTACTAAGTCATTTCCAAATTTGATATTCTT
>NW_006970573.1:0-532 GCF_000164805.1 Carlito syrichta | reverse complement strand
GGGCACACCTCATCAACAAGGGTACCTGCACAATGAATATTTGTATACCTAACCCTGAATTGTACACCACAATTTTAAAATAAAAATATTTAAAAGTTTAAAAAAAGCTATGAATATATTCTGCATTTTAAAATAAAAGGTCACTTGAAAGAGTCAGCAAATATATTTCTTACTGAAATGTATTTTCTGAAAATAAATTCCTATTTCATGATACAGTAAAATCAAGGAAGATATTTCATTGCAGCAAAAATAAGGAAATGTACAGAAGTAACAATCTAGCCGGGCTCGGTGGCTCAGCCTGTAATCCCGCGCCTTTGGGAGGCTCAGGTGAGTGGATTGCCTGAGCCTGCGGGTTCGAGACCCACCTGGGCAGCGAGACCTCATCTCTACACTAAATCAAAAAATCAGCCGGGCGTGGTAGCGCATGCCTGTAATTCCGGCTACTCGGAAGGCTGAGGCGGAAGGATCGCCGGAGCCCAGCAGGTCGAGGCTGCGGTGATCGGGAATGGCCACTGCACTCCAGTCTGGGCGA
>NW_006970572.1:0-309 GCF_000164805.1 Carlito syrichta | reverse complement strand
GATTACACCCATTAAATGGCTTCTGGTCACCTGAGCAGGAGTCCAGTCTTTTTCTTTCTCCCCTCTTTATTTCTCCAGAATAAATGCCGATGCTGCTACACCTTCCAAGGGACCCTCTAAATCTCTCTGCAGGGGCTGGCCCCCCGCAAAAAACGTTCAAGAGATGAATGACTACTTCAAGAGATGCAATCTGATAATAATTGGTCTTCCTGAGGCAGCGAGAGAGTCAGAGGCCACACTGGAACAAACATTTCATGAAATCATTCAAGAAAACTTCCCTCATCTCATCAGTGATGCAAAAATTCAAAC
>NW_006970571.1:0-311 GCF_000164805.1 Carlito syrichta | reverse complement strand
GGCTTAGAAGGGCCATGGCCAACTCACCCCAGGGCCCTCCTGGAGCCCAGGATCCAGAGCAATGGCCCTCTCAAGCTGGGGCCCTCTGGGAGCCATGGGCCAAAAAAACCCACGGTCCTCCCACCCCCAGGCCCTCCCGGAGCCCTGGGCCCATAACAGCCCCAGCCCTCTCACATCGGGCCCCTCCAGTAGCCCTGGGCAGAGAGAGCTTTAGCCCTCACACCACGGGGCCCTCCTGGAACTTTGGGCACAGCTCTGGCCCTCTCACCCCAGAGCCCTCCTTGAGCCCTGGTCCCAGATAATCGATCCTC
>NW_006970570.1:0-378 GCF_000164805.1 Carlito syrichta | reverse complement strand
CTAAGATGGGAAAACTCCTGACACATGAAGAAATGAATGCTTAGAAACTTTCTTGAGACATTTCAAGGACTGTAATTCAGGACATTGGACTAAAAGTATCATTGTTGGCTTTATGAATAACACTTGTCTGAATGTTTATAGGGGTCTTTGTTTGTTGCTAAGACCACTAGATGGTAACTTTTAGAAGATATGTACATGAAGGAATTTTCTTTATCTTGCCCCTTTACAAATGGTATAAAAGTCTTCCCTTCACTAACATTAAACATCATCTGTTCAGGAAGCAGGTGTCTGAGTATAATATTTTCATCCTTCGCCTACCCGTCTCTCCTTCAGGAAATCTCACGACCCTTGTGATGCTGGACCCCCGCACTTAACAAC
>NW_006970569.1:0-349 GCF_000164805.1 Carlito syrichta | reverse complement strand
TGCCTCCTTGGTATCCCCATGGTGTGCCTACTTGGCCTCCCCGTGGTGTGACTCCTTGGATTTCCTATGGCACACCTCCTCAGTCTCCCAGAGGTGCGCCTCCTTGGTGCACACCCTTGGCTTGCTTGCAGAACACCTCCTGGGCCTCCTTTCAGCACACCGCCTCCACCTCCCCACAGCTCACGTGCCTTGTAGGCACCCCGAAGTGCGTTTCCTCGTCATCCCATGTCATACCTCCTTGGCTTCCCTGTGGTGCTTCTTTGTGGAGCATCCTTGAGGGGTTTGAGGGGCATCACCACAGCACGTTCCTTCATTGTTCCAACAGTGTGCCTTATTGTTGTCCCCATGG
>NW_006970568.1:0-352 GCF_000164805.1 Carlito syrichta | reverse complement strand
CCGGAGCCCAGCAGGTCGAGGCTGCAGTGGCCAGGAGCGGCCACTGCACTCCAGGGTGGGCAACAGAGTGAGACTACAACTCAAAAAAAAAAAAAAAATTAGCCATTCTAGGAGGGCATGTAATAGTGTCTTATTGTTGTTTTAATTTGCATTTGCCTAATATCTAACAATGCTTAGCTTCTTTATATGTGTTTATAGTAGGTTTGCTTATTTACTTCGGTGAAATTTCCAAGTCTTGTGCTCATTTTTAAAAATAAATTGCTAATCTTTTATTATGAAGGAGCAGTAGTTCCTTCTGTAGTCTTCACTACCAGATATGTGTTTTGAAAATGTTTTCTCCTAGTCTGTAGTT
>NW_006970567.1:0-373 GCF_000164805.1 Carlito syrichta | reverse complement strand
GTAGTATCATAAGACACTAAAAAGGCAAGTATTATCATAAGACTCTAATAAGGCAAGTAGTATCAGATGACACTTGTCTGATACTCCTTGCCTTATTAGTATCATCTGATATACTTGCCTTATCAATATCTTATGATACTATTTACCTTATTAGGGTCTTATAATACTACTCGCCTTATTAGTGTCTTATGATTCTACTTTCCTTCTTATTTTCGTCTGATACTATTGCGTTATTAATGTCTTATGTTACTACTTGCCTTCTTAAAGTCGTCTGATACTACGTGCCTTATTGGTGCCTTAGGACACTACTTGCGTTATCATGTCTTATGATACTCCTTGGCTTATTAGTCTCGCCTGATACTACTTTCTTTCT
>NW_006970566.1:0-365 GCF_000164805.1 Carlito syrichta | reverse complement strand
TGTTTTAACCTTGGGAAGTTGTGTGATGTCAAAAAGTGCTCCATTTCCTCTAGGTTTTCTTGTTTATCTGCACACAGGAATTTTATAGTAATTCCTGGTATTCTTTTGAACTTCTTCAGGGTCAGTTGAGCCTTCACTTTTTGTGTTTCTAATTGTGATCATCTGGGCTCCCTTTGTCTCTTTTATCCAATCTGGCTAGGGTCAATCTATAATATTAATCCTTTCAAAGAACCAGAATTGTGTCTTATTGATTTTTTCTATGATATTTTTGTCCTCTGTATCCTGAAGTTGTGATTTTATCTTGGTGATGTGGATTTTTCTGCTGAAGTTAGAATTTTTGTGGTCTCGCCTTTCCAACTTCCTTA
>NW_006970565.1:0-785 GCF_000164805.1 Carlito syrichta | reverse complement strand
ATTTTTCTCCATTTAGGATGACATTGTGGGTTTGTTATATATGGTTTTTATTATTTTAAGGAATGTTCCCTCTATGATTCCTTTGCTGAGGATTAAACCATGAAGAGATGCTGAATTTTATCAAATGCTTTTTATGCCTCTGTTCAGGTGATAATACGATATTTATTTTTAATTCTCTTTATGTAGTAGATGATGGTTAATGATTTGTGTATGCTTAACCACTCTCACATCCCTGGGTAAAATCCACTTGTTCATGGTGAGTTTTTTGGGTTTTTTTTTTTTTACTTACTGTTGAGTTTGGCTTGATATTTTACTGAGCATTTTTATGTCTCTGTTCCCAAGGAATATTTGTCTGTAGTTTTCTTCTTGTGTGTATCTTTTCATGGCTTTGGTATCAGAGTAATACTGACTTCATAGAATGAGTAACGTAGAATTTCTCCCTCCTCAATCTTACAGAGTAGCTTCAGTAAAATTGATACCTGTTCTCCTTTGAAAGTCTGATAGTAGATTCAGTTGTGAGTCCCTCAGGTTTTGGGGGGGATTGGGAGACTGCTAATTACTGTTTCAGTCTCACTACTTGTTATTGGTCTGTTCGCGGTTTGTATTTCTTCCTGAATCAAGATTGGAAGCTCATGTTTTCAAGAATGCATTAATTTCTTCTTCATTGTCTAGTTTGTTGTATAGACATGTTCATAATAATCTCAGGTGATCACTTGAATTTCCATTGTATCAGTTGTAATGTCTCCATTTTCATTTCTTTCTTTTTTATTTCAATACCTTTGGGG
>NW_006970564.1:0-3591 GCF_000164805.1 Carlito syrichta | reverse complement strand
TTTAGAAATTTCTCATGAATTTATGTTCCTGATATATGTATATGGAACCTCCCCTCCCCCCCACATACACTAACACTCACACCTCCTCTCTCATCTTGTATCCTCTCCCCAATGGCCCATCCAGGCTGAAAGATGGTTTTTGGCTTTTATCTGGAAGCTTGCCCTTCCTTGGAGACTTTAATCTGGGCAGGAGGCAGTCATTGCAACTTAAAGACACACAAACCTTTTCATCCTGAAAAGTCTTCAGTTTCTCCCCCCCGAGAGTGGCTTTCTTCCCCTGGCTGCCATCCTTAAACTGTTCCTCTTTCTGTGGTCTGCTCTCCCAGGCACTGTGTGCAAATGATCCCTGCAAGGCAGGTGAGGTAAGCACCTTCATGAGCGGCAACATTAGTGGCTCCAAGATCACTGTGAATTTTTTAGTTTTGAGTTGGAGCTTCACTCTGTCACCCAGGCTGGAGTAAGGGGCACAGTCACGGCTCACCATAGCCTCGACCTCCTGAGTTTAGGCAATTCTTCTGCCTCAGCCTCCAGGGTAGCTGGGACTACAGGTGCACATCACCAAGCCTGGCTAATTTTTTAAAAATTTTGTAGAGGTGAGGTCTCACTATGTTGCTCATGCTGGTCTTGAACTCCTGAGCTCATGTCATCCTCCCACTTTGGCCTCCCAAAGCTGAGCCACTGTGCCCCGCTGTGAATTTTTAGTAGGGAGGAGGAAATGGAAGCAAAATCTTCTTTATAGGTGGAGCTTTTGGTCCTAGTGGCACACTGTGTTTGTGAGGTCCCCAGGGTGAATCTTAGTTTGCTATGATGAGGCACTGATAAGCATTAACTGATTAAAATAGAGGCTGGCATTACTGGACACTTACTAGAGGCCAGTTCCTATGGTCAGCAGTTTTTGTGTATTAACTCTTTGAACCCTCCAAGACCATGTGAGCTAAATACTATTATTATCTTTGTTTTAACTGAGGTACAGGACGGTTGGACCACACAGCTCATAATTTTGGACCAGGACTCAAAACCTGTGCCAGAGCCTATGGGCTACTCTATACTGCCTTAAGACAGAGGTCTTTTGTAGGAAACCATCGATAAATAAAGATGCTTACTGTTTCCATTGGTTTGAAAATGAAGTATTAAAATTGTTATTGTCAGTGCCCTTTGTATTAGCTGGTGCTATGGAGAGGACACACACACACACACACACACACACACACACACACACACACACACGGTGCCATTTGGGTACCAAAAAAATGTATACACATTTAAGGAGATGTTATTACTTTTCAAAGTTGAGTTGAATTACAGTAGCAATGGCTGTACTTCTGCCATTTTCTTTGTCCTGGGTGTTGCATGGTGATGCTAGAATTCATTTGATTAAAACCATCTTTTGAGTGAACTTCATACTTAAAATGTGTATATTTTTGGCACCCCCGGTATATATGCAATGAAAGAGAGAATGGCCTCGTATACCTGCCCCTCCTGCAAGTCTGTGTTGTTCCAAGTTCTCAGTACCATAAGGTTAACCCACCAAATGCTTGGCTAAGCAGATGTGTGTGGGCCGAGTGCTTATTAGTTTCTCTGTAAGCGTCTTCTATATGTAACAAGTGTTAAATTGGACCCTGCTATTGTTAAGTTTCTTTACTTGAGGAGTTTAATAAGGAAAGCTTATAGGCTGTGAAATTTACATGTGAAATAAACATTTTCTTTCCCACCTGCAGTGTCAGGTGATGTTAGTTCTTTCATTTCCTTGCTATTTTTGTAAAATACTAGAGAAATCACAACAGCCTGAGTAATGTGTAGTTTTTATGAAATGAAGAATTGGATGTTTTTAGCAGTTTGCCCAATGACTTAACCTTCTGCAAGCACTTGCAAACTTCCATTTTTATGAATGTTTACAGTGACTCATAACCCTTCCAAAATTATAGCCTGGTCCTGTCCCTAGCATGTAGGAGAGGCCCATTTTTGCCATAATTCCTCATTCAGAAGTTGCAGACAGCCATTAACAGTTACCCTTTCAAAATTCATTTGCGTAGAAACTGGGGAGCAGTAGGGAAAAACAGCCAAAATGTTCCCTGGCAGTTTGGTCATGCTTTGACATTAGTAATAAAATTCCTTACTACTGTGTAGAAATTTCCTAATGAATTTATGTTCAAGCAGAGGCAAGTGGGAAGTCAACAGTCAGCTGAGAAGCCCTTGGAATCCCAGGATCCAAATGAGGCTTGGTGGGGCTCATGCCATGTTATTCCCAGTTCAACCAGTTAAAATTCTCTTGGCTCTTCCAGTCTTTTTCATACAGAATTTAAAACAAAGATCAAAACATGGAACGTCTAAATGCCTTTCTTGACAAATCGCAGAATACCTCATTATTCCACAGCCTCCTCTCTTCTGTTTGTGTTGGTGTGTGAGCTTGCTCCCAGATGAGCGAACATCATACTTAAAATGTGTATATTTTCAGCAGCTCCCTAGTGAGGTTGAGAATGTGAACTGGGGAGGCAAGTGTGTTCGTGTCTTGCTGGGGATAAAAGGGCTGTTTGTAAACATCGCAGGTCTTCCCTTTAATAGACAATGAGGCAAAATATCTCTTAACTCTGCTTCTCTATTTCCCTGAACCCAAGTGATAGATGCAGCCATGGTTTACTCACTCACTGCCTCCCTTGTCACTGGCCTCATATTCACTGAAAGATGACCAGTGGCGAGGCACCGTGGCTCATACCTGTAAATCCAGCACTTTGGGAGTCCAATGCAGGAGGATCACTTGAGCCCAGGAATTTGAGACCAGCCTGAGCAACATAGCGAGCATCTCTATAAAAAGAAATAAAATAAAGAAAGATGACCAACGAGCCCTCAAATCCTTCCCTCAGTGTTCATCCCCTTGAACTTCCCTGGAGGACGTGAGACCTGTGTCCACTTAGGCCTTAAAATCCAGTGTGTATTTTATACTCAGGCACATTTTAATGCTGACCAGCCTTGCTTCTGTGGCTCCATACCCACGTGTGGCACGTGGCTGCCTTATTGGATGGCATGGCCAATATATTGGACAATGTGGCCACCATACTGGACAGAGTGGCCACCATATTGAACAACATGGCTTTGAGCAATGATCATTTCACAACCCTCTCCAGTTCTCCTTTGGCTTCTCTTGGATCTCCCACTGCTCAAATGTGAATGCCTCAAGAGTTTGGTTCTCGGTCCTCCCTCATTTATCCACACGTACCCTCCTTTGGAGTCACAGCCACAGCAGTAGTTCACTGTAGTGAGCACACTGTTTCTGTGTCTCATCTCAGTTTCCTCAAATTTAGCTTGTCCAAAATCAGATTCATTCGTGTAAAGCTGGCTTTTTTCATTCATGCTTTCTTTATTTTTTTGGCTACTAATGTTCTCTATAATTTTTTTAAAGCAATTCAGAAGGTATTCGGGCTGTGTAAGCAAAAATCTGTGAATCTTAAGACTCATGAGCTGAGAGTATTGTGGAAATTGAATGGCACTTGTAAGAAAGCCCAACATATTTAATGATGTGCTTAATTCTTGCAGACATCAAGGTGACTAGGCATGTCTAGCTATACATGGACATTAAGATTGTTATTGCTGTAA
>NW_006970563.1:0-769 GCF_000164805.1 Carlito syrichta | reverse complement strand
TGCTGGTCGAGGCTGCAGTGGTGGGGGCGGCCAATGCACTCCAATCTGGGTGACAGAGTGAGACTCCTACTCAAAAAATACCCAAAAAACTTCCCGAAAAAACAAAAACTATCTAAAATGATTAAATACTCAAATGTAAAAACCATGACTATAAATTTATTACAGCCAATATAGGATGGATATTAAGACACTGGCCATGGCTATGCTTTGTTTGATGACATCAAAAGCATAAGTAACAAAGCAAGGTACAATAAGATTACCTCATCGAAGTAAAAAAAACAAAATCTAGGCTGGGCTCGATGCCTCAACCTATAATCCCAGCACTTTGGGAGGCAGAGACAAGTGAATTGCTGGGGTCCACAGGTTCAAGACCAGCCTGGAAAACTTGGTGAGACCTCATCTCTAAAATAAAACAAAAAAATTAGCTGGGCATGGTAGCACGCACCTGTAGGCCCAGCTACTTGGAAGGCTGAGGCGGAAGGATCGCCGGAGCCCAGCAGGTCAACATTGAGGTGGCGATGAGTGTGCCACTGCACTCCAGCCTGGGTGTCAGAGAGAATCCAACTTAAAAATAAATAAATAAATAATAAATCAATAAATAAATGATGAAAAACAAATTATACTATGACCAGCAATCCCACTTTGGGGTATCCATCCAAAATATGCAATGCAGAAGGTAAAAAAAAATTTGTATAACCTTGTTCATGGTAGTATTATTTACAAAAATCAAAAGGTGGAGGGACCTGAATGTTTTTCTTTCTTTTTTTTT
>NW_006970562.1:0-537 GCF_000164805.1 Carlito syrichta | reverse complement strand
TGTTTTTTGTTTCACCTCTTCCTTTGAGGACTTTTAAATCCAGGAAACAAACAAAAAAAATTGAGGTGAGATTCGGTGAATAAGGAGGGTGGGGCATGGAAGTCATGCCTTTCTGATCAAAAACGGCTGAACACTCAGTGTAGTGTGGGCAGGTGCATTCATAAATCATTCATCATGAAATGGGCAAATGGTTGAAAGAATCTTCAAAAAAATATTCATTGAAGGGGAATGTAGTCTTTCACAACAACACTAGCTGGTACACTGATGCCAGTCGGTTCCTAGAACACTTACCCATAAAAAGCCCATGCTTCAAAAAACAATTATAGTTTTTTCTTTTTTCTTTTCTTTTTTTTTGAGTAAACCTAACCCCCACCACACACACACATATATCATATTTCATTATCTAATCATGTTGTTGGAAAGTTTAATTGACACCATATCTTTGCTATTGTGAATAGAGCTACTTATAAACACATTTTCAGCTACATTTTTAATATAATTATTTTTTTTTCTCTGGTTGTGTACCTGGTGGTGGGA
>NW_006970561.1:2174-3022 GCF_000164805.1 Carlito syrichta | reverse complement strand
CAGGGTGACTGGCTTTTGAGCCAGGAAAAATGGGACTGGGGGAAGAATGGTCCAGGTGAGGAATGTGTCCCTGGCCTTTCTTGGCAGAAGGTCCTCATTGCTGAGTGGGCAGGTAGCCTGCCTTTCAGCACATTCTCACCTTGGAGAGGAGAGTTGGTAGGAATGTGGTCAGGTAGCCTTGGGAACTAAAACACCAAGGTGGGAGCAGGCATTGGTCTGGGTTGGGCTGCAAGGTGCCAAGCTGGGGAACCCTCACATGTGGGAGAGATGGGGGAGAAGGTCTGGGGCAATATGTTTGCAAAAAAATGGATTTCTTTCTTTCTTTCTTTCTTTCTTTCTTTCTTTCTTTCTTTCTTTCTTTCTTTCTTTCTTTCTTTCTTTCCTTCCTTCCTCCCTCTTTCTTTCTTTTCTTTACTCATTAGGTTGCCCAGGATGCTCTCAAACTACCCAACTCGGATCATTTTCTCAGCCTGGGCCTCCAAAACTGCTGCAATCACAGCCTTTCAATTTGGTCCACGTCCTGGTCTTCCTGCCTGGTCTTGAACTCTGGCCTCCCCTGAGGCCTGCCCTCACTCAAGGTTTTCTTCGTTTTGCTTGGGGTCGAGGTGAGGATTTGCTATGATGTCCACCCTGGTCTTGAACTCCAGGGCTCTGGTCTTATTTCCCTCTTTTTCTCCCTGATTGCCAAGGAGACAAGTGTGCATCGCCTGACCATTGCCACCATCACAAAGGTTTGATAGTCACGCCTTCCCTTTCCCTGAGGCAGCCCCTGGGAGGAGTGTGCCAGTCAGCCCTGGGGAACTAGGTGGATGGAGGGGTGGGTGCCCAGGCAGAGACACACCCCTGCA
>NW_006970561.1:0-1008 GCF_000164805.1 Carlito syrichta | reverse complement strand
TCCCCAGAAGCATGCCTCTACCCTTCCACACTTGTGCCCCATGGCAAAGCAGTGTGTGAGCTTATGGAACAGATGGTGCTGAGCTAGGGCGGCTGTTGCACACACATTGATCAAGGCAGTCAGACAAAGCCACGGCTAGCCCAGCTTCTGGTCGCCGTGTCTCCCACCTTCAGGAGGGGGGAGGGCCCTTCCTTTCTAGTTCACTCCATCATCTCTGCACATGCGGACCTTTCCCTGGGGAGACGTGGACGCATGTTTTGACACATGTGTGGAGGCGTTTTTCTGTTGCTGGAGTCTCTGTCAGTCGGGTTGGGGTGCAGAGGAATGATCCTGGTTCCTGAGCCCTTGACCTGTGGGGTTCAGGTGGTCCTCCTGCCTCAGGTCCCGAGCAACCAGGACTCCAGGTGCCACCAAATGTGACTCCATTTGGAGTACCTCTCGCTGAGGTCTGGCCAGGTCACCCAGGCTGGTCTCTGACCCTTGGGCTCAGGCAGCCTCGCAACTCGACCCCCCAGGATGGGGGCTGATGGTCATGAGCCACGGTGCTTGGCCTGAACTCTCATAAACTGTCAGCGGGAGCAATGCAAAGGAATGCCACGAAGTGGAGTCCAACACATCCCATGTGGGCGGGACCATGGGCACCACCATGCGCGACTCCAGTGTTTGCATTCTGAGAAGCAGCAAGATCTTGCTACGTGGTCCAGGGTGATCTCGAATTCCTCGGCTCCAGTGGTCCCCTGCCTTGGGCTACAAAAACCACAGCCCGATTATTTGCTGATGCACCATCTTTCAGGAACTCTAGGCACAAGGCAAGGCCTCCTTCCCAAATGATCTCTGTCTGCTCATGATGATCCCAATTCCATCACAAATGGATGCTCTTTTTTTTACCTTTTTTTTCTTTGAGTTGGAATCTCTCTCCGTCGACCAGGCTGGAGGGTGGGGCCTTGATCCAGGCCACCACTGCTTAGGCAGGCCGGGCTACAGTGAGCCTTTCCCCAGCCTTCAGAG
>NW_006970560.1:0-426 GCF_000164805.1 Carlito syrichta | reverse complement strand
GCCTTGTGCTTTTGAGTTCACTCCTAATGCCTGGGAATGGGATGGAAAGTTGAGTCAGGGACCTCAATGACATAGGATGTTTCATTCCATCATCTGTTTTAATATATGAGAGAACATTCCAACCAGCAGGAGATTCAATAAACTATGCTCACAGAATCATACCAAGGGGACACTAGTGTTCCTTTAAGGACCCTTGTGCAACTTGTGTTTTAGGTGAGGATGATTATAATTTTTCTAGGACCTAGTAGTAGTACTTATTTGCCTTTGACTGAATAAAACCATAATCTTGTTGTTCCGATTATTGGTAAGCATTTTATTTCTCTTCCTATGAACATGATATGTTGTATACATTTGTTTTCTAGTAACAATTCTCTTTCCTTTCCAATACCCCTCCTCACATTGCATTGGGGAACCACTGTTCTCTGT
>NW_006970559.1:0-831 GCF_000164805.1 Carlito syrichta | reverse complement strand
AGACCTTATCTCTACCCTACATCCCAAATGAGCTAGACATGGTGTCGCTTGCCTGTCATTCTGGCTCCTCGGAAGGCCAGGGGTGAAGAATTGCCAGAGACCTGTGGGCCAAAGCTGCGGTAGCCAGGAGTGAGCCACCGCACTCCAGCCTGGGTGATGGAGTGAGACTCTGACTCAAAAAAATAAAAGGAAAGTAAAGAAGGACATAACTTTTGGTATCAAGTTGGGATCATCATGAACAGATATCATTTGGGAAGACCACATTCATGGTTGTACAGTTTCCAAAAGATGGTGAATCAGCAGACAAACAGGCTGTGGCTTTGGGAGGCCAAGCTGGGGGACCACTGGAGCCCGGGAATTTGAGACCAGCTGGGTCACATAGAGAGACCTCGTCACTCACTGGAATGCAAACACTCAAGTCACATGTGGTGGCCCCCACGGTCTCAGCTACACGGGATGTGGTGGCCTCTTCCCAGGACGTAACTTTGAGTTGCTCCTGCCAACAGCACGTGCAAGTTCAGGTCAGGCACCATGGCTCACGGCTGTCAGCCCCTCGCACTTGGAGGCCGAGGCATCTGGCTGCCTGAGCCCAGCAGTCAAAGACTAGCCCGGGTGAGGTGGCCAGACCTCTTCTAGGCAAGAGATCCCCCAATTAGAGTGAGGTGTGACGTGGCCGTCCCAGCTGCTCAGGGGCTGAGACAGGAGGACCGACTGAGCCCTGAAGGTGGAGACCCCAAAGCGATGATCCTATCGCCATGCCCCAGCCTGGCCGACGGAGACTCTGGCGACAAAAATGGTGCCTCCCACGTGTGTCATGATGGGGAACAAAGG
>NW_006970558.1:0-528 GCF_000164805.1 Carlito syrichta | reverse complement strand
CTAGCTTTCCATGGCCTTTCCATCCCACCCCATCTGGCCACTCTCTCCCCTCAAATGCTATATATCCACCCAGCACTGCTTTCTCTTTTTGATATTTTCTTTTTCTTCTCTCCTTAAGCAATCATATTGTGGAGCTGGAGCACTCTCTCTAGTTATAAAAAATGTATAACCATAAATATAAAAGTTGGTAGAAGAATTCATACTTTCCTATCAAGAGCCTCCACATGTTGAAACTATAATGCTTTTCTTATCTTATAATCAACTGGTTGCCTGCACTTCCCACACCTGCCACCATCCTTGGGCACTGGCTGGAGGAGAGGTTGTGACAAACAAGACCAGAGTTCTGGCCCTGATCCCTCAACCTTGGAGAAGCCACTGGGCCTCATGACCTGAAGCTCTGACACACTGTAATCTGGGCGTCTTCTGCTGAGCTGGCAGAACAGAAGGTCTGGCATCTTAGAGGAAGGGCTCATGATTTTTGACATCATCCAACAAGCTGGGACTGGCCTGGGAACACAGGGAACCTGG
>NW_006970557.1:4001-20259 GCF_000164805.1 Carlito syrichta | reverse complement strand
GCCCGAGCCCCGCAGGTGAAGGTGCGCGGCGGCACCCGGGAAAGGGCCCGCCCGACCAGCGCGGGACTGGCCCGCGGGCGCCGCCGTGGCCGGGCGCGCTGCTGAGAGCGAGTCCTCGCTCGGGCACCAAACTCAGCCTGGCGCTTAGCGGCTCCCGAAAACCACTCTTCTCCGGGTGCTCCTGCTTTGCGTCATTTAAGTTGCCACTGAGCGCCTTACCTTGTACTTTCCTTGGTTGGCAAAAACTGAGGAATCCCCTGTTTCTAGAGTGGGCAGCGAGTCTGATGCAAGGATGGCATTTTGAATGGTTGAGCAGGACCCCGCGCATTCGTATTCCGTGACCCGTAAACGTGGTTTTGGTTTTTGTTTTTGGCTTGGATTAGATCTCTATCTTGCATCAAATCTCTATTGATTAATTTAGTCCAGTCGTGAGATGAGACTTTTTAAAGTCTCTTCCTCCTCGTATGAAGATCGTTTTTCTTCTCCTTTTATTGGAATCTTTCGGCTCTTAGCCGCAGCCCTTCCTGCCAAAATCTTTGAAATCGGTTCAGATAAATGCTAGTGGCCATCTTCAGAAATTGAGACTGCTGCAGGATAACCAGGGATAGCTTTTAGCAGGTCGCCTAAGTTGTCATTGTGAAGTTTGCCATAGCTCGGTGTTCCTCTCTCTGAAGGTTCAAGCCTAGGCCTTTCACATACACGGCCCTGGCATGGGTACGTGTGCCGTGCACCGTCATTCGGTTGTGCCTGACTTCATCCTACGCTTTGCCACTCTTAAAAATGAGCTCTGACCCCTTGGGTCACTTGATGCACCATGTTTCAAATTCAACTGTAATCTGTTTTTGTGGGCAGGCTTTGTTAATAAAATGTGGATATTCCTATCAAATCAAAATACTTGGGTCCTGAAATGAAAACTGTGATTTTACTTAAATAGATACATAAATGGGAAATGAACTACTTATAGGAAGGCATACTAAAGTAATTCAGCAATCAACTGGTAAAATAAAACTCCAACAAAATAAGTCACTAGAGGTCACTCTTGCTGTTTAATAAACAGGGCGTCAAAAAGACTTTCCTTGAAAAAAGCAAAGCAGTGAAATCTGGGTGCGACCCTGTCACCACCTTTCCTGTTTTTTGTTCTGTAATTGTGGTTACTTTTTATTCACAGGATGAGATGTGTTGATAGTGTTTTTCTTGCAATGCAGTGGAAGGATTATGAAGCTGACAAAAGTTAGTCTGTTCTCGTTTACAGTGAACATTCTTCTCGGAAGCCTGGCAGACATCTGAAACGATATGTAAAACATGTATAGACGTTCAAATGAACTTATCACCAAACTTGGCTTTCCAATCATTGGATGACGCTTAAAATTTTAATACTGGTTTTGTGGTTTTATGAATCTTCTTTTGTTGAGGAAGTTTTTAGTTTCCTGATAATGAATAAATTTTACCTTTTAGATCAAGTAATTCTTCAGATAAAACTATATAGTTAACAACAACAGAACCCTCTTGAATACCTATAGGAAAGTCAACTAGGACTCCTGAAAGTCCACATATAGACACCATGACTTGTTCACCTTATTTGTGCCTGGTTCTTACAGGCAGATTGGTTTTCTACCAGCCCATGGGTAATGGCATGAAATGCCTGCTTGTGTGAAATAGGACTATGAGCCTTGACATTTTAAGGATTCTATCATTTTACTTGAATATTGGTTGACCTGACGAACAGATGGGAACATTTTATGTAGGAGGGTTCCACATGAGGGTAACTTCGATGCTCATTGACTTGCTCTTTGTTTAGACTGCTTTGAGTTATCCTGCACACTGTTCATATTTCTGAGGATGAAATATCTAGAATGGACTGGGTTTTTTTGCGTTTTAGGATAGTCTCTGCTAATGTAAACACAATAAACAAGTCACCTGTTTTTCCATCTAAACACTTGAATGGAAGCGGGTATAAAATTTTGAGGACAGACCCTCAGTTAGAGTCTTGCATTTTCTGTATGTTGTTTTATCTGTTGTGTTTTCCTTCACTTTAACCAAAAGACACGAATACATCTCTTCCTGTGGCCATTATCCCTGTGACTCTACCGTCTCCTTCTGAACACCGAGACACTGTGAGAGAAGCGCAGTGGGGAGGATTTGGCTTCCGTTGTATCTCAGGTTCATCAGTGCTGGTGCCTAGTAATAAGAGTCTGATTAGTCATAATTTTTATTTTTTTTGAGTCGGAGTCTCACTGTGTCACCCAGACTGGAGTGCAGTGGCCGCTCCCAGCCACCGCAGCCTCGACCCACTGGGCTTCGGCGATCCGTCCACCTCAGCCTTCCGAGTAGCCGGAATTACAGGCACACGCTACCATGCCCGGCTGATATTTTAATTGTATTTTATTGTAGAGATCAGGTCTTGCCAATTTGCCCAGACGGGTCTCAAACCCGCGAGCTCAGGCAATCCACTCACCTCAGCCTCCCAAAGCGCAGGATTACAGGCTGAGCCACCGAGACCGGCTGATTAGTCATAATTGATGTAAGAGTTCTCTTCCTCCTCTATCACTTTGTCTCCCTGCCTGAAAGTGAATGAAAGGTCTCTTGCTTTCCTCATCCAGTCCCTGAAAATAACAGGAAAAAGAAAGAATGATTCAGCTCTGGGCACTAGTCCCAGGGATAGGTAATCAAATGGCTGGACAGATTTCACAGAAATGCTTGTAATTGGTAAAATGCTGAGTAATAGCCTTTGATGTGACTTTGCAGCGGGCTAATTTATTCATTGATTAGCTAAAAACACTTTTAATTTTGATTGCTTCATTTTTTTCCCCTAAGTGGTTACGTTTTTCAAATTCAGCAGCCAGGCTGGGAAAAGAAGGGTAAGCCTACCATAGCGTGTGGGTTAGTCGGGAAACCCATTTATGATGTGAAATGCATCAGGGAAACTATCTCACAGAGTATAGGGATAATTTTTTTGGCAGAAGTTTCTATTTGGACCTTTTAGTAATGCCAGTGGAAAAAAGAATCTGCGGATGAGTAACAGACTCTTAATTTTAGTGTCAAATTGTACTCCATAAAAATGCCTTTATTCATTTCCTCCAAATTCTATACAAACATTACAAAGCATAAGTAATAAGTAGCCCACGGAAGTGATCATCAATTCCAATAAGTTGATTTGTTCATGAACAAAATGGCAAATTACTTGATCATCTTCATCTTTCTTTCTTCTTCTCTTCTTGAACAATTCCGTCCAAAGCCACTCAGTGGAGCTTAGGAAGTCATCGTCATGCTGGGTACTGAGGGTGAGGGAGAAGCCCAGGGTCATGGCACAGCACTTAGAAACCTAACCAGGGTAAAGAAAGCACCCGACCCACAGACTGGCAAAAGTGGGGACTTGAAGAGATGGGAGATAGCACCGGTGGTGACCATTAGCAAGTTGTCGGAGGTTGAGTGGAGTGAGAAAGGAGACATTCCAGATTGAAGGAGACTAAGAAAACACAACATCTAAATGCTACTCTGAATTAAATGCTTATGCTATAAGATCATGGAAACTGGTGAAACGTGAACAAAGTTTGAGGCTCAAAAGTTGGAACTGTGTCCGAGATGGTCCTATTATGGTTATGTAACAGAATGTCTTTGTTGTAGGAAATGCACATTGAAGGATTCAAGGACGATGTGGCATATTAGCATAGTTCTTCCAATGTTTCTATAAATGTGAGATTATTTCAAAGCCAAATTTTCTTTATTTAAATTATTCAGGATTGCATTTAAAGGAAGCATGGACCAATAGAAAAGCTCAAATAAGTAAATAAAGCTAAATTGATGCTTTTTGCCTAAGAGCATGAAGATTGAAAATGATGTTAAGAAAATTAATTAATGAGAAATAACACAACACTTATTTATGATTCTAAATCAAATTAACCTGAATTTCTGAGTAACAACGGGGTAATTAGATTCAGAATTGTTCCCTATCCATTTCTGGAGGTCTGTTAGCTGTGACTTCTATATCAGACTTCTTCACCACTGAAATATCTGAATGAATTCTTCAGAATGACTGTTATCTGGTCTCCTAGAATAGGTGTTCCCATTTTTGCTAAGACTCTTCACTGAAAGTTTGATTGCCTCCAGCCCAGTTGCTCTATGTTGTAAGAGCCTTTGCAAAATTTGGTTGTATATGATTATACATATGCCAAATCTTTTGTGTCACTACATGAAAGTATTCCTTTTCCACTTGACACATAAAACGGAAGTGTTTGTTTAAAAGTCTTTTATCACTGGGCTCGGTGGCTCAGCCTGTAATCCCAGCACTTTGGGAGTCTGAGGAGAGTGGATTGCCTGAGCCCGCGGGTTCGAGACCCGCCCAGACAACTTGACGAGGCCTCGTCTCTACAATAAATCAAAAATTAGCTGGGCATGGTAGTGCATGCCTGTAGTTCCGGCTACTTGGAAGGCTGAGGTGGGAGGATCGCCAGAGCCCAGCAGGTCGAGGCTGCGGTGGCTGGGAGCATGCCAGTGCACTCCAGTCTGGGCGACAGAGTGAGATTCCAACTCAAAAAACAAAGTCTTTTGTCAAGTATTTCATATATCTGTTAAATATGATGTGATACAGTATAAAAGGAATGCATTCATTTCTTACTGTCATAGCCTTAACTGGCCTACAGTGAATCCAGCTTTTTAAAGAATAGATCTTGTACTTAGTTTGATTACAGTTTTCTAAAGAAATGACTACTCTTTTAATAAAAATAGAAACATATTATAAAGTGGAGGACAAAAAATGGTCTTGTTTATGTTCCAATTAGTGAGCATTTTTGTTGTAAAACTATGAACAGTGATTGAACTCTAAAGACATCTGAGATTTTACAATAGTTTCAACATTGTAACTATAGGATTATAATTTAGAATACTTGGTTAATAAGGAAGCAATGAAAATTATTTCTAAGCATTAAATTACTAAGATAAAATGGTCTAGTTGTATCACCTGGGCTGTGTTTGCAATTACTTTTTATTAAGTATAACTTCATTTCTTGAGAGTATAAAAACAAAGATATTACTTGCTTCTAATTCACAGATGTGTTTGTAGCCTATTGGTAATTAAAGCTTTTGGAGTAGAGGCTGTAAGAGGATTTTATTTTATTTATTTATTTTGACTTAAGAGGATTTTAGATTAAAGTCAACATATTAAATTATGTCTTAACATATGCTTATAATTTATATACATTCTTAAGTTTCATACATACCACATATATAGTATATTTTCATGAAATATACAACTTGTAGTCCCTTGACTTAACTTATTCTACAGTTAAATCCCATGGAAAAAAGTTTGTTGCATGTCATTGTTTCTCAGGTAAATGTAGAGTCAGGGAAGTAATATATATTCTGGGAATCTTTTAGGAGGCTTGTACTTGGTAGCTCACATATTCTATGACCTTGAGCTTCAACTCCCTAGCCTCTTTAAGAGAGAGCCTCACTGTCCTTTCTCCTCACTGTACTTTCAATGTAAACCCAATATTTATAGAATTCCAGACCCCAAATGCAAGGATTTATTTGGAAACTGAGCAAGCGATTGAATTACTCTTTGACTTAGTGGTGTGATTTGATCTAAAATATAACCTATCACATTTAGACATCTATTAAATCAGAGCTACTCCCAGTATAAGCAGATAATTATTTGTCTTGGATTTTTAAATCTCTTAGCCCTCAGATGAGCTGGTAGACTTTAAAATCAATGTGGTGTTTTAGGGATAGTTTAGTTGTTGGGCTATCCAGAGAAACAATAACATTTTAAGATAAGTATGTCCTTTGCTGGATGTGGGTGGGAAAGAAGTTGTAGAAGAGAAAAAAGACTGGATTAAGTAAAATTACAGTCAGAACTGGGTGATTTGGTGTTTAATACTATTGGTAGCAGATAATATTTATGGCTTATATGTATAAGAGAATGAGGGATTCAGATATAATATTATGCCTCCCTTGATTTAGTTAACCACCCTACACACACACACACACACACACACACAAACACACAACACCCCTCTCAAAACAATGGAAGAGGGGTTCTCTTTCAGACTTCCTATATTTAATCCAGCTATGGACAGGTCCCAGCAGTCTAATCTTTTTTTAACACAGCAATGAAAATGAGGAATGGGCTTTGATTTAAAGACCATTAGATGTAATCGATTGCTGATTTAATTTTGAAGATAAACAAATTATTAACACAGACACAAAGAGATAAATATTTTAAGCAAAGCTTCTATTATGGCAGATAACCTTTTAAGGATTGTCTAATTTGGGTCTTCAATTTTAGATGACTTTTTGAGGAATGTGTCTTCATAACAGAAATATAAAAGCTTGATTATTCTTAACTTTAAGAACTTGTAAAATTTACATTTTCAATAATTAAGATATTTATAATTTTATTATAAGAAGATTGGCAGAAATAGTAATGCAACATCAAGTGGGAAAATGCATATCTGGTAATGTTATAAAGCTGTTCAAATAGCCTGTCTTATTCCATGTGTAGATGATTCTTGTGCTAATTTGAATTGCTGTGAGCCAGGAGAAAAGTCTGCCTAGTTATTTTAAGAAAGCCCTTATAAGTGTATGAAATTTTATAGTACAGCCTGTCACTGAAGCTAAAATTTGTGAGCATTAGTAAAAGTTCAGAAAAGTTTTGGATTCCCCAACAGAAAAATTATTGCTTAGCTTTAAGAAAGCAACTGATTTTTCTCTTTCTGTATGCATTGTCCATTAACAGTTAAAGGAACCCAAATAGTCTTTTAAAATTGTAATAAAGCTAAGCTAATAAAATATCACATAGATTTTTGAGATATTATGAGTAACATTATATAATAATAATTTGCTATATCCATGCATAAAACAAACTTAAGACACTTATCAATGCAACTTGGACTGTAAGAGATTTATTTCAGTAATGATACCAAGGGGCAAGCATTTCTTACTGCTTGTAGGAAAGTTTGAGTTCCCTAAGCGCGTATGTTATTTCATTAAACATATCATAGAGGAGGAGTCAGCTTTCTTTTTTTGGATAGCACAGTTGAATCTACTATACTTATCTCTTCCTCTGTTTTCCTGGATATAAGGGAAAATTGCTGTGATAAAACTCATCTCCTAGGTCCCCACGGTTGAATGTCCAATTTTTTTTTGTTTGTTTGTGACAGGGTTAAGCAGATGTCCTCTACCTCCTCCTTTGCTTCATGTGACATCCATCTCTTTGATCTTCCTATTGTATTTTATGCACTATTGTAAAATGCTGCCTGTGCTCCACTTTGGAAAGCTCCTTATCCTATTCAGAACTTGCTCAGAAAGCTGAGCCTGCGATATGCTTATGTGCAGGTATTCTGTTTTGGAAAGTGACCTCGTAAAAGAGGAGTGTGTACTGGGTAGAGTGGAATTGATAAGAAGGAAAAGCCAGTAAAAGGAAGCATCATTGAGCTTATCACTGCTGTGAGCAACTGGGGCTTGGTCTCCTGAAAGCCCCACAGGAATCCAGTAGAATGTCTTTCTGAACTGTCCCCCTGAAAGAAAGCAGGGAGAGTGCATTGCATTTATGCCCCTGTCCTATCTTGGGCTGCTAGGTCTTTGCTCTAGGGTAAGGAATATGAATGAGTTGTGCCTGGGTTTCTGCAGGCGTCCCAGGACAAGACATCTAAGATGCCAGGAGGCCAAGAAACAGAGAGAACTTCTCGACACTTAGAAAGGTGCTGCCACATTACACTGCGAGGAGATGGTGAGCCCAGCACTGGCCAGAATAACAGGCGAACCAAGCGGGTGAGAGGCAAGGAACAGGAGGTGCCCTGCCTGCCATGTTGTCGCTTATAACCGTAGTGCATTTGCCTGCAGAAGGAGTGGGTCTTTATTCCATTTTAGCACATTTATGTTAAAAAAGCAAGTTTTGCCTCCGTGCTACATTTCAACATTAGATTTTTCAGTATTAACTTCAAGCTCCTAAGAGAAACAAGCCAATATGTTCATGACTTTCTCTTCAGCCTTTCTGAGTTGCTCATTTCCCTCCCGTCTGTCACCCCCATCGCACAGTCTTCCCTCAGCCCGGCATGTGACTTTTTCCCTACCCCCGTGTCTTTGCATATTCTGTGTTTGTGTTTTGTTTTTTCCCCGAAGCGTCCACCGTATCTTTCCCCTGGTGACTCTTGGGAGACTACACGCATCGCCTCTGTCGGATGCCTCTCTCGACCACCCTTCCGCGCTTTCATCACCGGCTTAATGACGAATCCATAATATGTGCCTTTCGGCGTCTCTCTTATTGCACTAGGCATATTGCATGGCGGTAGATTCTTAGTACGGCACTTTCACACGACTGTGGTATAATTAAGAGATGATTTTGAATCATCAGCACCCAGCACCATGTCCAGAATGTAATCAGTCGTCAGTGCCTACAGAATGCGAATAAATGAATGGATTTCTCAGATTGACGGAAACACAAGGAAAGATGAGGCTGAATGGGTCGTGGAGTGGTGGCATTCAGGGTGGTCGTGTAGAGATAAAGCAGCAAAGGAAACTTTGATCTAAAATTTCCCTTATTTTTGCAACTGGCATTTTGAATTCCAATATAGGCAACATATTTATGCCCTATAGATATCATCTAGCATTTCCTTTGGTTCAAACTCCGATCCAACCTGTCAACATCATTTGGATTCAGATTTTCTTCCTTCACCACCACTCCACTAATTTTCTTTTGGCTTCTGCATTAGTCAGGGTTCTCCAGAGAAATAGAACCAGTAGGATGCATATAGGAGATTTCATATAAAGAATTAGTTCATGTGGCTATAGAGGATGGTGTGTATGATCTGCAGGGTGAGAGGCCGACCAGAGACTCAGGGAGCTGAGTGTTCATGTCCCATTTGAAAGCTGTCAGGCAAGTAAGGCCATGATGCAAGTGAATTCTGGAGAATTCTCTCTTACTTGAAGAAGCATCAGTCTTTTTGTTCTATTCAGGTCTTCAACTGATTATATGAGGCCCACCTGCATTATGCCTCCAATCTGTTTTTCTCTACCAACTAAATTGTTCATCTCATCCAAAAATATCCTTGCAGAATAATGTTTGTCCATGTATCTGGGCTCCTCCTACTCGAACTGACACATAGAATTAGCCATCACAACATCTGAACTTTTGAAATATCAAATTTTATTTACAAGGAAACAGCACATAAACAAGTGGGCGAACAGACCAAAGGTTCCTAATAAAAGCTGTCTTTTTCTGCACATCAGTGGGCATCCTCTCCTCCCAAGCTCCCCTCATGTCTTCGACCTTCACAAAACCTCAGAAGACACCTTCATCCGTTTGGAGCTCTTCCCCCGAACACCCCTCATTATTCTATAACTTCATGTGTTTGGACTAGAAGACAAACTCAGAACGGTGGACATTTTCTTCTGTCTCCACTACTCATCTTGGGCTACAGTTCCTTGTTGGCATTTGCTTTATATTTTACCATCTGAAGATTTCATTTACAGATGGTGGGAACTAAATGAAAATTAAGTATTTCTACTTTCTTTGTATCTTTTTGAGCTTGGTCAAAAGAGTGGACCTTCTGCTTCTTTGGTATTGATTTTCTACAAGCACATCCAATCTCTCATTCATGGCATTTAGCAATACTTGCAAGTCTTAATTTGTCCTGGGCTTTAGCTCTCTCCACTTAGTTTTGCCTCCTTTTGAGTTATGCTAGTTCTCCTTTTCACTGTAAATATTATTTCTTTGGATTCCTCCCCCCCTCATTTAACTCTTCTTCAGTGGGATTTTTTTTTTTCCTGGATTTTGTTTCCGCCTTTGATGAGCTAGGGGGTCCTCAATGGTAACAACATCGTCCCTTTCTTTGTGTGGTGGCGGCTCCGAGGGCTACCGGGTGGTATCACGCAGCATTTCCCATTGTGTTCCCAGATATTATTATTTCTGATGAGAAAGTTGAAATTCAGGCTGCCTCCAAAGTCACACACCTTGACATCATAGAGTTGAAATTCAGACACGAGACATAATTCCATGGGATTATGCCAATTGTTTTCCTGGAGTTTCGAAATCATCCTTTTGAGGTCTCAAATAAACATTTGTCTGTTGTCAGAGTTTCCTTTTGACGATACGTTTTAAGATGTTGAGGTTGGTGTTTTCTTAAGGATTCTGACGCACCCCCCTTTACTAACCATTTTAGAACCAAGTACAGAGTAGCGAACAAGGACTGATGCTTTGCAGCTCTAGTACTTGGGCTGAAAAAGTCTGGCTGATGTCAGTGGCATTGCTGGTGTCCCTCTTAATAATCCAACTTGGAGTGTATCTATTAGCTTCTACTTCAGTGTCACTTTCCTTCTCTTTCTTTTGCTCCCAGGTGCTTCCTAGTCTGTCCAGGCCTATGATGTCATGATATCCCTTCTAGGTGTTATACATTTGACACAAATTTATTTCCATCCTTCTGTAATAGGTCTTGAGGAGAAGCCATATCCTTCTTGTACCATATATTCTGGTTCAGACCCTAACCCTGTCAACACTCAACACTCACAGATTTGTAAGAAGCAGCACGTGTTGCCTTTTATTAACAACTCAACTATATATGTCACATATGCCCATAGTTATCCTCACCTTTATAATAACAATTATTAGTTATAATCTCTCCAAATTATTATTTGAATTATCGGCAACTATTTCGTTGTATTTTCTGTGTGCCGTGCCTGATGTCTTTCTACAGAAATTAACCTTTTCCCCATTTAACCCAAAGATGCTCACTGGTGGTGCTTGGGGCTGCAGCATTTGCCCTGAGATAAAAAAGAAAAGAAAAGAACAGAATTACAAAATACAGCCATTCTCTTTTCCTCCTCCTCATTCTCCTTTTCCTTTTTCTTTCTCTTCCTCCCTTCTCTTTCTCCTCCTTCTTTGGGGTAGAATTCTCACTAGGATAAGAGACAGGTTCTGTTTAGGAATAACTCCAAGAATAGTCTTTCTGTTTTATTTTCACATTGAAAACCAGTCAGATTTGCTTCAGCCTCAAAGAGCATGTTTATGTAAAATTAAATGAACACAACTGCAAGCTGTACTTTTTTTTTCCTAAACAGATAAAGGGTTAATTTTGTTGTTTAGTTTCTTGCTTTTCTACCTAGCAGTAAATCTCAGAAAAAAAAACAGGTTCATCTTATTCTCATATTATAACACTTTATCTATAGCCAAAAATATCCTTTTTAAAAATAAGCTTTCAATTTATCAAGTAGTTTAATGTAGCAAGAAAGTATAACATAAGCAAGGAATTTAGAATTAAAAAGGAAAGACCAGAAACATCTTCCACTCAGCCTCCTTAAGGGAAAGGAGTTAACATGTGTTGAATCTCTTCTGTGACTCAGGATCTGTGCTGGATTTTGCATCCACGGTCTCATTTAATCTTAACCCAGCAGCCCTCTTTGCCCATCATTTTCTCATACATCTGCTTTTCCATCCTGTCTCCTGCATCTCTCCGCATGTCTAAATAGTCTCTGTATTAATTTTTTGAATGACTGTAAAGTTGATCATCAAATTAATATGCTTATTTATGTAAACTTTACTCTAGCTTATCATTTGTGTGGGTTCTTCTGTAGTTCTCACAGAATGAAGGCCTTTGGCTCTGGTATGTTAAGACCTCATCTCTACCATAAAATCAAAAAAAATTAGCCGGGCGTGGTAGTGTGCGCCTGTAGTTCCAGCTACTTGGAAGGCTGAGGCGGAAGGATCACTGGAGTCCAGCAGGTCGAGGCTGGGGTGGCCGGGAGCGGCCACTGCACTCCAGTCTGGGCGACAGAGTGAGACTCCAACTCAAAAAAAAAAAAAAAATTATGCTATTGCCGTAACTTTGTATTCATAACGCCTTCTCACTCACTTGGAAGCACTGATGTCAGGAGGTATCCGATATCCTTATGCCACTTTTTCTTCAACAAGTCAAAATATCATTTGGAAGGAGAAACAAAACATAATACCCATCTTCTAGTTCCTTCTGTTTTTTTCCCAACAATTTATAGAATTTCAATATGCTTCCACATATCTTGTTCCAAGTGTCATCTGTTTCTACAGGTAGGTCACAGGGATGGTCTGTCATGCTTCAGGAACCAGACACTCATCCGCTGGTCATGCCAGCCGCTCTTCCTCACCCAGGAGTCGTCAGTCACCAGGCGAGGCTCTCCCTGAGGAGGGCAGTTCTCTCGTTCCCTCTTATTCCCATCTGCTGCTGCCATGCGGCTCCCCGTGAGGGAGATGCTATGTTTCCCAAAGATGCGTCACTCATTTTGTCTGAGATGAACTTCAGTACTCCGAAGAGCAATGCAATTGCTTTTAAGCAATGCGGAGAGTCAATGGTTTAATGCGGGGAGTCAATGGTTTAAGCAATGCGGGGAGTCAAGTTACCACCCAAGCCAGACTGAGTTTAGGTCATTCAGTCTGTCATCAGCAGTCTGTCTCTTTCTTCTTTCACTTTTGCTTTCCCCTACACTGGCCTAATTCTTGAGCAGCGCTGTTTGGCTTCAGGCATATCGTGTACTAGCTTAGAAAAATGACTATTTTCCTTTATTTCTATTCTTAGCAATTTCAGTTTTACAAATATTATGCCTTTATTTGTGTATTCCACTCAGTAGACTTCACAAGAGCAGAGAATTTTTTGTCCATTGATGATTGTATCCCCAGAACATAGATGCACACCTAGCAGAGTGTAAATGTTCAACAAATATCTGTTGAATGAGTGAATGAATGTTTTTCCCATCAGTTCAAGCCAGACTCCCAAGCTGTGCTCTCATTCACTCAGCTTGGGCTTCCTGACCTCCTTGGACCAGTCCCTCCCAACAGGACGTGGCATTCTGTTGACCAGGCTTGGGCCTCATGCACACGCTAGCCCTCTGTGGTAAGGTGAGCTTCAAACACCATTGAGGGAGATCTAGGGAAGGCAGTTGCTGAAAATGGTCAAATGGAGACTCAACACCTGAAACAGAAACTTGTACCAGGAAGAAAATAGATTATGTTTATCATCATTGCTTATGTTTACCATGAGTAAAGTATGTTTTTCCTAAAAATAATTCCTTCTAGACAGCAAGATGTAGATCAGTTCAGATGTATAGCAAGGTAAACATTCAGTACCTTCTAAACAAATCTTTATTTAGACTTTCATTAAAATAATGTTAAAGTACATTAAGAACTTAAAAGGCATATAACAACACGAAAGATACTTGGTACATTATCAGGGGAAGTCAGGGCCAGTCAGTAACCCAAACTTCAGGCATGCAGCCTGCTTATGTAGTTAATCTTCACTTGTGTCCTACATACCTTTCATAAGATAAAATTTAAAATAGATAAATAAAATAAATACTTTTTTTAAAAGGCAGCTGATAACGGGAAGGAATTAATTAGCACCGTTTCTAGTGAACACATGGACATCTGGAAGGGGCTGTGAGCACCCATGTCCCTGTTGATAATTTCGTTTCCTTGTGACCGTTCTCCTTACTGACTCAATGTGTCAAACTGTAGAGAGGCATTGTTGTGGAGAGAGTAAATTTTGCCCAATTTACCGTCTCAGAGAGGAAACTGGGCCTTTTTTCTTGTATTTTTTTGAAAAGAGAGGTTTTCTGTGCATCTGTTGATAAGCTAACCGTTGATTGAACTGTCTGATAGTAGGCTGTGTGTTTTTCTGATAATTTTATGCCAGTCAAAGTGTCTGCCCTTGTGTGTCACCCGTCCTTGGGCCTCTTCTGTTCATCCTCCATCCCTAGGTTCCGCTAGCACAGTGGTTAGCTTCTTCCGCCGAGAAGAGTAAGTGGGAGTCACCACGCGTGCGCCTGGTGGGGTGACAGCATTGTGAATCCCTTCTCCGATGCTTACCTTTGAGATTCAAAGTGGATATCAATACCACTTTAAGTGGAACTTTTCTGCATTCTCCCCAAAATATCAAGCATGTAATTCCATAGAATGGCGTGTTAGTTTCCTGTGGCTCTTGAAAGCAATGACCACAAGCTGGGTGTGACTTAGAATAACATAATCTATCCTGTCATCGTCCTGGAGACCAAAATCTCAGCATCAGTATCACTAGTCCAAAATCCAGATGTCAACAGGGCCACACACCCTCTGGAGGCTCTCGGGGAGATTCCGTTCTTTGTTTCTTCCAGCTTCTGGTGGCTCTCCACACTCCTTGACTTGCGACCACCTCACTCCTATCTGCCTGCACCCTCCGTCACCTTCTTCTTGGTGTGTGAAGTCTGCTAACCCCTGCCTCCAACTCTTTTGCAAGTACAGTCCTGATGGACTTCTGTCATGTACACATTCATTTTGAACCCCTCCAAAATAATCCAAGATAATTTCCTCTCCTCCATGTCTTCAGTCTCATCTAGAGGACATTACCCTAGAAGGTAACATTCACAGGGCCCAGGAATGGGGACGTGGAATATCTTTGGGACCCATTATCAGTCTACCACAGATGGTATGTAAGATCCATCTCTGATAAAGGCTTTTAACCACAAATGCAATGCTGTTTGGTCTTTTAATAAAATCTTTTACGTAGTAATACAGTTTAATTCAGAGCTCTACCCAAAGATGCCAGAAGGTATCTTCGTTTAAATTTAAAGATTCCCTCCAGGAGGTCAATTGTCTCCCCTCCCTTTGGCTGGTCCCATTTCCTCTGTGGATATGGGCAAAATCTGCACTTGTATCATGTATACATTCATTTTTATTTCTTTCTTATCATCATATCTCAAAATAACCATGGTTTGAAAATGCATGGTTTGTGTTTATCTTTTTCAGACCACCTTTACATGTCTCTCCTCTAGTTGTATTTATTCTTTCAGAAGCTAGTTTTGTTCCTAAATAATTAAAAAGCTTTGTTACATTTGGTAAAATAAATAGTATTATCTAACTTTTTTGCTTTATTGGTTTTACATAGCATATATTTACACATCTTCCTCCCATGTTAGATTCCAAATTTTTTGAACCTAGAACTATATCTCTCTTCATGTCTCATAATGAAGTGCATATGGTAGGTGCTCAGTACACATTTAATAAATAAGTGAAAGAATTAATATGTTCAAATTAAGTGCTGTTTTGAAAAATGTATCCTCTCTGACTGACTTAGGAAAGTAAGGGCATTTCTACTACCTTCTTTCTTAAACACTTTTATATCTATGTGGTAAAAATTGTCTTAACGTTAGTATATCTGTGAATGCAATGTTGATTTGTGAAAAGCACATAGACTGATTTGAATGTTCCACTGTCTTTCATGAACTTAATACTGAAAAATGGTTTCTGCCTCAAACCTTTCATAGGCAAATCACAAAGCATGCTGTGAGCATCTGTCAAGAAGAGGCAGCAAGCTGAGACGCCAGGCAGGGGTGAGGCAGGGAGGGGAATCAAGACCATAGAGTGGGGTAAGGTTGCCTGCTCCCCCAGGAAGCGCTAATCACCAGGACCAAATCAACAAGTCTGGGAAAATGCAGTCAGCCCCAGTCCATCCTGGTCTAGTGTGTTTGTTCAAGGTTGTAACAGAGTAGCTGGGCAGACACTGGCAGGTGGGATCCCCTATTGGTTTATTTTCACTTCTCTCTCAACCTCTGTTGAGTCTTCAGCTAATTCACCACTCATATGCTATATTTACTGTCCAAATTTTACCAGTGCTTTCTTCTCAAGCTTGAAAGTTTTACTATGAATCCAACTGTTACTCAGCCCAGCACATGGGATTTTTAAGGAAGTCCGCCATTTCTGAACAAGTATAAAATGACTCTGAAGAAAATATTTTATGTTCTTTCCAACCATGATCTTCTGGCTGAATAATAATAGAAAATACATCTATGTGGCAATGAATTCCTACCTTTAGATGGTGAGAATAAATTTGAAACAATGTATATCTGTAACAGCACAGTAAGACCCTGGAAATCTCTATATTGAGACAAGCACATGAAACTACAGTAAGTCCCGTACATATGAATCTTCATGTTGCAAACTTTCGAAAATGTGAACGTGCATTCGCACATCCAATCATGTAAGTTAGTTCATGTGTCTGGCATACATTGTCATGTGTGTGCATCCTCTACAAGTGGTTGTGCTTGTGTGTACTTTACTGTAACAGTGCTGTGTAGAGTACAGTAGTACAGTTTCTTTATTTCAAGCCCAGGATGTCTGGAAGCAAGAGTAAAAGCAGTGATGATGTAGCTGGTACTTCTAAGAAGTGCCAAGCGATAGCAATAAAAAACGAAAAGTGAAAATAATTGAGAGAGTTGAGGAAGGTGAAAAGATGTAGACATCGCTTGTCTTTATGACATGAACCCT
>NW_006970557.1:0-3981 GCF_000164805.1 Carlito syrichta | reverse complement strand
TTTCCCCAACAATTTACAGAATTTCAGTATGCTTCCACATATCTTGTTCCAAGTGTCATCTGTTTCCACAGGTAGGTCACAGGGATGGTCTGTCCTGCTTCAGGAACCAGACACTCATCTGCTGGTCGTGCCAGCCGCTCTTCCTCACCCAGGAGTCGTCAGTCACCAGGCGAGGCTTCTCCCTCAGGAGGGCAGTTCTCTCGTTCCCTCTTATTCCCATCTGCTGCTGCCATGCGGCTCCCCGTGAGGGAGATGCTATGTTTCCCAAAGAGGCGTCCTCATTTTGTCTGAGATGAACTTCAGTACTCCGAAGAGCAAACCTTCCTGGGCCTGCACATAGGTGAGAAGGCTTCAGGGCAGAGGTGGAACTTGAGCTGAGCCCCAAAGGTAATGAATGGTGAGGACGCGCAAGCAGGTGCGGGTGCGGGTGTCATCGGGCAGCTGGTGGGCATTACTGGCCCAAGGATATCACATCTCAGGAAACTGAGCCGACCACTCTGATTAAAGGAGGCAGCTCGTCTGAGAAACGTGCAGGGCATCCCGTTGCAGTGCCAAGGATGACGGGAAACAGGCAGTACAGGGGATTGAGTGCCAGGACATGAAATTTGAATGTCAGAATACATGCAGCGTGGATCCATTGCACCTGGTGGGGTGTTTGAGATTGTTCTTTGTGTGACTTGTACACGGCAATACTTATTCTTTATTTATTTTTGATGCTTTTGCAGAGACGAGGTCTCTCTGTGTTGCCCCGGCTGGTCTTGAACTCCTGCACTCAACAGTCCCCCTGCATCAGCTTTCCATAAGTGCTAGGGTTAGAAATGTGGGCCACTGTATCCCACCAACACAACAATACTGCAGAAAGGTTCTGCTGTGGTGATGGGCAAGAGGTGTGTGGTGGCAGGGGTGAGAATGCAAGGAGAGGAACTCTGGCGGTAAGGATTAGTCAGGTGTCTAACACGAGGGCCTGGAGAAAGATGAGGGTAGTGATATGGAAAAGCTGTCATCCATACAAAAAAAAGTGTATGATCCTTGAGGACTTATTGTCTGTGGAGTAAAAACAGGGGAAGTAAACTCGGGAGAGTGTACTCACGGGGCATCTTTCAGTTGCAGGTGACCAAAATCTCAAATCCAATAGGTTTAAGCAATGCGGGGAGTCAAGTTACCACCCAAGCCAGACTGAATTTAGGTCATCCAATCTGTCATCAGCAGTCTGTCTCTTTCTTCTTTCACTTTTGCTTTCCCCTACACTGGCCTAATTCTTGAGCAGCGCTGTTTGGCTTCAGGCATACCGTGTACTAGCTTAGAAAAATGACTATTTTCCTTTATTTCTATTCTTAGCAATTTCAGTTTTACAAATATTATGCCTTTATTTGTGTATTCCACTCAGTAGACTTCACAAGAGCAGAGAATTTCTTTTGCCATTGATGATTGTATCCGCAGAACGTAGATGCACACCTAGCAGAGTGTAAATGTTCAACAAATATCTGTTGAATAAATGAATGAATGTTTTTCCCATCAGTTCAAGCCAGACTCCCAAGCTGTGCTCTCATTCACTCAGCTTGGGCTTCCTGACCTCCTTGGACCAGTCCCTCCCAACGGGACGTGGCATTCTGTTGACCAGGCTTCGGCCTCGTGCACACGCTAGCCCTCTGTGGTAAGACGAGCTTCAAACACCATTGAGGGAGATGTAGGGAAGGCAGTTGCTGAAAATGGTCAAATGGAGACTCAACACCTGAAACAGAAACTTTTATTACCAGGAAGAAAATAGATTATGTTTATCATCATTGCTTATGTTTACCACGAGTAAAGTATGCTTTTCCTAAAAATAATTCCTTCTAGACAGCAAGATGTAGATCAGTTCAGATGTAAGCAAGGTAAACATTCAGTACCTTCTAAACAAATCTTTATTTAGACTTTCATTAAAATAATGTTAAAGTACATTAAGAACTTCAAAGGCATATAACAACACGAAAGATACTTGGTACATTACCGGGGGAGTCAGGGCCAGTCAGTAACCCAAACTTCACCTGCATGCAGCCTGCTTATGTAGTTAATCCTCACTTGTGTCCTACATACCTTTCATAAGATAAAATTTAAAATAGTTAATCCTCACTTGTGTCCTACATACCTTTCATAAGATAAAATTTAAAATAGATAAATAAAATAAATACTTTTTTAAAAATTCACGGGAAGGAATGAATTAGCACCGTTTCTAGTGAACACACGGACATCTGGAAGGGGCTGTGAGCACCCATGTCCCTGTTGATAATTTCGTTTCCTTGTGACCGTTCTCCTTACTGACTCAATGTGTCAAACTGTAGAGAGGCATTGTTGTGGAGAGAGTAAATTTTGCCCAATTTACCGTCTCAGAGAGGAAACTGGGCCTTTTTTCTTTTATTTTTTTGAAAAGAGAGGTTTTCTGTGCATCTGTTGATAAGCTAACCGTTGATTGAACTGTCTGATAGTAGGCTGTGTGTTTTTCTGATAATTTTATGCCAGTCAAAGTGTCTGCCCTTGTGTGTCACCCGTCCTTGGGCCTCTTCTGTTCATCCTCCATCCCTAGGTTCCGCTAGCACAGCGGTTAGCTTCTTCCGCCGAGAAGAGTAAGTGGGAGTCACCACGCGTGCGCCTGGTGGGGTGACAGCATTGTGAATCCCTTCTCCGATGCTTACCTTTGAGATTCAAAGTGGATATCAATACCACTTTAAGTGGAACTTTTCTGCATTCTCCCCAAAATATCAAGCATGTAATTCCATAGAATGGCGTGTTAGTTTCCTGTGGCTCTTGAAAGCAATGACCACAAGCTGGGTGTGACTTAGAATAACATAATCTGTCCTGTCATCGTCCTGGAGACCAAAATCTCAGCATCAGTATCACTAGTCCAAAATCTAGATGTCAACAGGGCCACACACCCTCTGGAGGCTCTTGGGGAGATTCCGTTCTTTGTTTCTTCCAGCTTCTGGTGGCTCCCCACACTCCTTGACTTGCGACCACCTCACTCCTATCTGCCTGCACCCTCTGCCACCTTCTCCTCGATGTGTGAAGTCTGCTAAACCCTGCCTCTACCTCTCTTGCAAGTACAGTCCTAATGGACTGGGCAAAATCTGCACTTGTGTCATGTACACGTTCATTTCGAACCCCTCCAAAATAATCCAAGACAATTTCCTCTTCTCCAAGTCTTCAGTCTCATCTGGAGGGCATTACCCCGGGAATGGGGACGTGGAATATCTTTGGGACCCATTATCAGTCTACCACAGATGGTATGTAAGATCAATCTCTGATAAAGGCTCTTAACCGCAAATGCAATGCTGTTTGGTCTTTTAATAAAATCCTTTACGTAGTAATGCAGTTTAATTCAGAGCTCTACCCAAAGTTGCCAGAAGGTATCTTCATTTAAATTTAAAGATTCCCTCCAGGGGGTCAGTTGTCTCCCCTCCCTTTGGCTGGTCCCATTTCCTCTGTGGATATGGGCAAAATCTGCACTTGTATCATGTATACATTCATTTTTATTTCTTTCTTATCATCATATCCCAAAATAATCATGGTTTGAAAATGCATGGTTTGTGTTTATCTTTTTCAGAGCACCTTTACATGTCTCTCCTCTAGTTGTATTTATTCTTTCAGAAGTTAGTCTTGTTATTAAATAATTAAAAAGTTTTGTTACATTTGGTAAAATAAATAGTATTATCTAACTTTTTTGCTTTCTTATTGGTTTTACATGGCATATATTTACACATCTTCCTCCCATGTTAGATTCCAAACTTCTTGAACCTAGAACTATGTCTGTCTTCATGTCTCATAATGAAGTGCATATGGTAGGTGCTCAGTACACATTTAATAAATAAGTGAAAGAATTAATATGTTCAAATTAAGTGCTGTTTTGAAAAATGTATCCTCTCTGACTGACTTAGGAAAGTAAGGGCATTTCTACTACCTTCTTTCTTAAACACTTTTATATCTATGTGGTAAAAATTGTCTTAA
>NW_006970556.1:0-870 GCF_000164805.1 Carlito syrichta | reverse complement strand
TTGAGGTCTCACCAAGTTGTCCGGGCTTGACTCAAATCCATGGTTGTAGGCAATCAACTCTCCTTGGCCTCCCAAAGTCCTGGGATGACAGGCTGAGCCAGCAAGCATGGTCCCAGTGAAGCTTCTTACTGGCTGCCAGTTATCCGTCAACACATTTGTATACAAATAATAAACACTCACAGCAGGTGCGGTGGCTCACATATGTAATTCCAGCACTTTGGGAGGCCGAGGCAAGAGGATTGCGTGAACCAAAGGGTTTGAGATCAGCCTGGACAACTTGCCAAGATCTCATCTCTACAACAAATCAAAAAAAATTAGCTGGGTGTGGTGGCACACGCCTGTGTTTCCAGCTGCTTGGAAGGCTCAGACGGAAAGATCACCTGTACCTAGAAGCCACGAGTGTGCCACTGCACTCCAGCCTTGGTTACAGAGTGAACTTCACTCAAAACACAAAAGTAAATAGATAAAACACACACACACACACACACACACACACACACACACACACACACACACACTCTGGAGTTTCTAAAGATTCTAAAGGATTATAGTCCAGGAAAGTGGGTCAAAGATCAGGTATACGTAAACTCTCAAACATTAGATCTAAATTAAGCCTACCACTGTGTAATAAGGGACTCTGTGAGGTCTTCTTAAGATACTACAAACAAACAGACATACAACAAAAGACAAGAAGCATGAAGGAAAAGATTTCTGTTTCACACTAAAAAACTATATAACCTAAAAAGAGACAACTGAGCATATATATTAAGAATAAAACCAGCCGGGTTCGGTGGCTCAGCCTGTAATCCTGCACCTTTGGGAGGCTGAGGTGAGTGAATTGCATGAGCCCGCGGGTTCGAGACCCGTCTA
>NW_006970555.1:59311-60430 GCF_000164805.1 Carlito syrichta | reverse complement strand
TGTTTCAGTACCCATCCAAACAGGGGGTCTCGGGTCAAGGTACCTTTCCTTCCAGTCATTTCCAATGCTGAGGTGGGAGGATCGCTGGAGCCCACAATTTCGAGGCTGGCAGTGAACGTCGGTCATGTACCTGGGCCCCAGGCTTGGTCAGAGCCATAACCTGTCTCTAAAAACTTCAGAATCATACACAGATTGTTAACTGCATGGTGTATTCACAGAGCAACTGTCTTTAGATCCAGGAAAAATGGAATTTGGGGGAAGAAATGTCTCCAGGGGAGGGATGTTTCCCTCGCCTATCTTGGTGGAAGATACTTGTTGCCAAGTTGGAGGGTCGGCCTGCCTGAGGCACATTTCACAACTTGGAGAGGAGAGTCAGCAGGATCACAGCCAGAGAGACTTGGGAACTCCCACACCAAAGTGGGAGCAGCCATGCGGGGGTTTGTGGGTGAAAGGTGCCAAGCGTGGGTGACCTGCACATGTGGGTGGGCAGGCAGTGAAGGACTGAGGGCAGAAGTTTTGCAGAAGAATGAATTTCTTTTTTTCTTTTTTCTTTCCTTCTTTCTTTCTTTCTTTTCTTTCTTTCATGCTTTCTACCTTTCTTTCTTTTCTTCTTTCTTTCTTTCTCTCTCTCTCTCTTTTCTTCCTTCCTTCCTTCTTTCTTTCTTTCTTTTTCTTTCTTTCTTTCTTTCTTTTTCTTTCGTACTTTTCTTTACTCACTAGGTTGCCCAGGCTGCTCTCAAACTGCCCAATTTTGATCAAACTCTCAACATCAGTCTCCCAATCTCCAGTGATCATAGGCTTTCCATTTGATTGACATCCTGGTCTCCTGCTTAGTCTTGAACTCTTGGCCGGAGGCGTTTCTCCCACCAAGGCCTGTATTCACCCAAGGTTTTCTGGGTTTTGCTTGGAGGTCGAGGTGGAGCTTGCTATGGTGTACAGCCTGGTCTGGAGCTCTTGAGCTCCAGCCATCTTCCCATCTCAGCTTCCCCGAATGCCAAAGAGACATGCGTGAGTTTTCTGGCTGTCCCTGCCCCCCCAAAGGTTTGAGAGTCAGGCCCTTCCTTTCCCTGAGGCTGCCTCTGGGAGGAGCAATGCTGTCCACCCTGAGGAACAAGACTG
>NW_006970555.1:56532-58741 GCF_000164805.1 Carlito syrichta | reverse complement strand
CTGGTTCAGGGTCTCAGCCAGGCATCTGGATCCTTCAGAGGTGCAGGCAAGTGGACGGCCTGAACCTGCGTGTATGACACCAGCCTGGGACACAGGATGAGATCTCGTCTTGACCATCAAAACTAAATCCAAAGATTAGCCCGGCATGGTGGAACAGGCCTCTGTTTCCAGCCACTCCTTAGGCTGAGGTGGGAGGTTCACCTGAGACCAGTAGGTAGAGTATGTGGTGTCACTGAGCATGCACCTGCACTAAGGCCTGGGCAACAGAGTGGAATTTTGACTCCAAATAATAATAATCACCACCACCACCACTGCCACCACCACCACCCCTTTCACCCAGCGTGAGGAGTCACCCACAAGGATGGGAGAGAAAAAGGCTCTTTCCTGCTTGTTGTTCACTGGTGGTTTCAAAGTTGGCCACTGGGAATATCCATCCCACGCCTTCAGTCACACGTCCCAGAAGTCCTGCCTACACTCTCCACATGCTTACCCTACATCAAAGACACGTGTGAGCTCACGGAACAGACTGACGTGAGTTAGGGTGGCCGTCAGGCATAGAACGATCAAGGAGGTCTGGCAATGCCGTGGCCATCCCAGGTTCCGGTCACCCAGTTTGCCTCCTTCGGGTGGGGGGAGGGCCCCTTCCTCATCCGATCACTCAATCATTTCACAACCACAGGGATCTTCCCTGGGGAGCCATGGGAGCCCATCGTGACACAAGTTGGTGGCCTCTTTATTGTCGCCAGAGTCTCCATAAGCTGGGCTGGGGAACGGTGGCTTGATCGTGGTTTCTGGGGCCTTGACCTGTGGGGCTGAAGTGGTCCTCCTGCCTTGGCCCCCAAGCAGCCTGGACTCCAGAGGCCACCACCCATGACTTGAATTGGGGGCCCTCTCACCAAGACAAGGTCTGGCCAAACCACCCAGGCTGGTCTCTGAAACTGGGGACTCAGGCAGTGTCCCATCTCAGCCTCCCAATGCCTGGTGCTGATGGCTATGAGCCATGGTGCCTGGCCTGTACTTGCTCGTGCTCTAGGCAGGGACAACACAAAAGAACACTCCGGGATGGAGGACACCGCATCCCATGTAGCTGGGACAACATGTGCCACTATGTGCAACTTCAGTGCTTGCATTCTGGGGAACAATGAGGTATCACTACTTGGCCCAGACTGTCTCGAACTCCCTAGCTGCAGAAATACCCTGCCTTAGCCTCCCAAATCCACAGCCTGATTGTCTGCCGATCCACCATCTTTCATGAACTCTAGGTCCAAGCCTGGGACCTCCTTCCCAAATGATCTCTGTTTTCTTCACAGTGATCCCAACTCCATACACAAATGTATGCTTTCCTTTTGCTCCTTTTTTTATTCGCGTCAGAGTCTCACTCCTTTGCCCAGGCTTTAGGACGAGGACTTGATCTCAGCCATTGCAGCCTCAGCTTGCCAGGCTCTAGTGAGCCTTTCACCAGCCTTCCTAGGAGCCGGAACGACAGGTTTGTGCCAACACGCCCAGCTAATTTTGGATGTAGGGTTGAGACGAGTTCTTGCCAAGTAGCCTGGATGGTTGTCAGTCCACGGGATTGGGTCAGCTGCTGGCCTGGCCTCCCAAAATGCAGGAATGACGAGTCTGAGCCCCTGAGCCTGGTCTCCATCCTTCATCAAAAATGAATCAGAAGGCCTGGAAAGGCAACCCATGCCTGGAATCCCAGCGGTCTGGGAGGCCGAGGTGGGAGGATCGCTGGAGACCAGGAGCCCAAGGCCAACCTGGGCCATGCAGGGAGACCTTGTATCCTCACCCATCTCAACAGGGGGACTGGGGTCTGGGTGCCCATCGTACTGGCCACTCCAGAGGCTGAGGTGGGAGGATCAATGGAGTCTGCAATTTCAAGCCTGGCAATGAACAATGGTCATGACCATGTCCACCAGACTGGACCTTACAGCCAGACCCTGTCTCCAAAATCATCAGAAACTTACACAGATTCTAAACCCTGTGTTCACAGGGCAACTGGCTTAAACAGGAAAAATGGGATTGTGAAGGAAGATATGTCCCTGGGTGATGAGTTTGTTCTTGGCCTTTCTTGGCAGAAGGTTCTTGTTGCCAAGTCATTGGGTTGGCCTGCCTGGGGCATGTTTCTCACCTCACAGAAGAGAGCCGGCCGGAACCCAGCCAGGGAGCCTGGGAACTCCCAGACCAAAGCGGGGAGAGCCACTTGGGG
>NW_006970555.1:50231-56454 GCF_000164805.1 Carlito syrichta | reverse complement strand
TGGCCATTTTCCCATCTCAGCCTCCCCATGTGCGAAAGAGACAGAAGTGAATTGGCTGGCCGTCCCTGCCACCCCCAAACTTATGAGAGTCTCCTCCTCCATTTCCCTGAGGCAGCCCTTGGGAGGAGCGAGTGGGTTCATGCTGCAGAATTAGGCGGGAGGAGTGGTGGGTGCCCTGGTGAATTCATGCCTCTGCTCCAAGTGCTCCTCTGTGGAAGGGCTCAGCTGGTGATGCCAGCTGCCCTCTCCAGGGTCCCAGGACATCAGAAGGGAGCGGGCCTCAGTGTGGGGCCCTGAGAGGGCTGTCGAGCTGGGCGTGGGAACTCATGGCTGTCATCCCGGCACTCTGGGATGCTGAGGCAATAGGATAGCCAGAGCCCCCATGTTTGAGACTAGCCCAGGCACCTTGACAAGACCTTGTCTCTACAATAAGCCAAAAATTGAGCCAAGTGTGTTGGTGCATGCCTGTCCTTCCAGCAACTAAGGAGGTTGAAGCAGGATGATCACCAGAGCCCAGTCAGTGGAGGCTACTGTATCTGAGAGTGGGCCCCTCTGCTCCAACCTGAGCAAAAAAGTGAGACTCCAACTCACAATAATAATACCTACCACCACCACCACAAACACAGGCCAGGTTCAGTGGCTCAGTCTGGCATCCCAGTCCTCTGGGGGCCTAGGCGTGTGGATGGCATGAGCCTGCAGGTCAAAACCAGCCCAGGACACAGGGAGAGACCTCGTCTTGGCCATTAAAAATAAATCCAAAGATTAGCCAGGCGATGCTGACACAGGCCTGTGGTTCCAGTCACTTGTGGGGCAGAGGTGGGAGAATCACCTGAGCCCAGCAAGTGGAATCTATGGAGGCTGTGAGCATGACCTTGTCCTCCGGCCTGGGTGACTGAGTGGGATTCAGGCTCCAAACAATAATTATCATCATCATCACAACCACCACCACCCCTGCCACCCAGTGTGAGGAGTCACCCTCAGGGATGGGAGAGGAAAAGGCACTTTTCAGCCTGTCATCCGCGGGAGGTTTCAAAGGTGTCCACCAGGCACATTGGTCCCACACCCTCGGCCATGCACCGCAGAAGGCCTGCCTAACACTCCATAATTGTGCCCCACAGAAAATATGTGTGTGACCTCATGGAACAGACGACCTTGTGCTAGGGTGGCCATTGGGCACAGAGTGATCAAGGGAGTCAGGCAATGACACAGAAAGCCCAGGTTCTGGTCACCTGGTCTGCAACCTTAGGGTCATGGGAAGTCCCCTTCATCTCCCGATCACTCCATTGTTTGCAGCCCATGCAGACCCTCCCCTGGGTAGCCATGGACACCCATAGTGATGCACGTGGGAGATGTCATTTTTGTCTGCAGAGTCTCCATCAGCCAGGTTGGGGTGCAGCAGCCTGAATGTGGCTCCTGGGGACTCGAACTGCAGGGCTCAGGTTGTCCACCTGCATCAGCTCTCGAGCACCTGGGACTCCGGGTTCCACCATGCCAGACTTGATTTTGGGGTCATCTCACTAAGAAGCAGTCTTGCCATGTCTCCCGTGCTTGTCTGCAACCCCTGAGCTCAGGCAGCCTCCCATATCAGCCTCCCATGGTGCAGGGCTGATGGACACTAGACATGGTGCCTGGCCAGGACTCTCTTGGTCTGTCGGCATGGGCAATGCAAAGAAACACCCAGGACAGAGGTCACCTTATCCTGTGTAGTCTGGACTGCGGATGCCACCATGCGCAACCCCAGTTTTCACGTTCCGGGGAGTGATGATTTCTTACTAGGTGGCCCAGGCTGGGCTTGAACTCCCGGGCTCCCATGGTCCCTCACCTCTGCCTCCCAAAGCAACAGCCCGATTGTCTGCTGATCCACCATCTTTCATGAATTCTAAGCCCAAGGCTGGGGCCTTTTCCAAATGATCTCTGTCTGTCACAATGATCCCAACTCAATACACAAATGGATGCTATTTTTTTCCCTGTTTTTCTTTGAGTTGGAGTCTCATTACATCACCCAGGCTGGAGGGTGGTGGCTCACCTCCCTGCCACCAGAACTTCGGCCAGCCAGGCTCCGGCATGTCTTTCCCCGGCCTTCCAGGTGGCCAGAACAACAGGCACGCACCACCACACCCGACTCATTTGGGATGGAGTGTAGAGACGAGCTCTTGCTGAGCTGCTTGGGCGGGTCTTGGCCTGCAGGTTGGGGCTGGCCACTGGCCTCGGCCTCCCAAAGTGCTGAGATGACGAGGTTGACCCCCAAACTTGGCCTCGATCCTTCGTCAAAAATGAACCAGAAACCCTGGCTCGGCAGCCTACACCTGGAATCCCAGCACACTGGGTGGCAGACGCGGGAGGATGGCCTGATCCCAGGAGCACAAGGCCAGCCCTGGCCATGCAGAGAGACCCTGTCTCCACACGCATCCAAAAAGGGAATCTGAGTTCAATATGCCCGTCGTCCCGGCCACTCCAGAGACTGATGCGGGAGGATCACAGTAGCCTGCTATTTTGATGCTGGTGGAGTAAGACCATCACGTCCCCAGGCCCAAGCCTTGTCCAAAGCACCAGACCCTGTCTCCAACAGCATCAGCATCATACACGGATTCTCAACTGTGCATGGTTTGTTCACAGGGCGACTGGCTTTAGAGCCATGAATATTGGGATTGGGGGGAAGGAATATCCCCGGCTAAGGGACGTGTCCCTTGCCTTTCTTGGTGGAAGGTCCTCATTGCCTGGTCAGTGGGTCAGGCTGCCTGGGGCACATTTCTCTCCTCAGAGAGGAGAGCTGGCAGGAACCTGGCAGGAGAGCCTTTGGAAATCCCACACCAACACAGGGACAGCCATTGGGGGGTTGGGGCTGGAAGGTGCTGAGCTTGGGGGACCCTCACATATGGGGGGCCAGGGTGAAGTACTGAGGGCAGAAGATTTGCAGGAGAATGGATTTATTTATTTCTTTCCTTCCTTCCTTCTTTCTGTCTTTCCTTTTTCCTTCCTTCCTTCCTTCCTTCCTTCCTTCCTTCCTTCCTTCCTTCCTTCCTTCCTTCCTTCCTTCTCTTTCTTCATTAGCTTGCCCAGGTTGTTCTCAAATCACCCAACTTGTCCTATCCTCTGGTACTGGGATTCTGAAACTGCTGTGATCACAGGCTTTCCATTTGGTTGACATTCTGGTCTTCCAGCCTGGTCTTGAATTCTGGGCTAGAGGCGATCCTCCTGCCAAGGCCTTCCCTCATCCATGGTATTCTGGGTTTTGCTTGGGGTGGAGGTGATGGCTTGCTATGGTGTCCAGCATGGTCTCAGCTCCCAGGCTCTGGCCATCTTCCTGTCTCGGCCTCCCCGAGTGCCAAGGAGACAGGTATGAGTCACCCGGCTGTCCCCCCCATGGTTTGAGAGTCACGTCCTCCCTTTTCCTGAGGTGGTCCCTGGGATGAGTGAGCAGATCCTCCCTGGGGTTTAAGGCTAGTGGAGGTGTGTGCATCCTGGCGGAGACACGCCCTTGCACCAGGTGCTACCCATGGTGGAATCAGCGGGCAACTTCGGTGGCCCTTGCCAGGATCCTGTGTTGCCTTCAGGGAGCTGTCCTTGCAATGGGTCCTGAGAAGAGTGTGAAGGCTGGGTGTGGGGGTACACACCTGTCACCTGGTGCTTTGGATGCCTAGGCGAGAGGATGGCCTGAGCCCGCAGGATTGAACAAACCTGGGCACCTTGGGGAGAGCTTTTCTCTACAAGATGCCAAAAAATGAGCCAAGCATGGTGGCACATGCCTGCTGTTCCACCCACTTGGGCAGCTGCAGCGGGACAATCGCTGAAGCCAAGGCAGTGGAGGCTGCAGTGGCTGAGAGCAGGCCCCTGAACTATGGCCTGGGTGATAGAACGTGACTCTAACTCAGCATGAGGATACCAACCACCACCGCCACAACCACAGGCCGGGCTCAGGGGCTCAGCCTGGCATCCTGGCCCTTTAGAGGCTGAGGCGAGTGAACGGTCTGAGAATGTAGGTTCAAGACCAGTCTGGGACACTGGGCAAAACCTTGTCTCAGCCAACAAAAATAAATTCAAAGATTATCTGGGTGTGGTTTCGCAGGCTTATTGTTCCAGTCTCACTAAGGGGCTGTTGCAGGATGATCATCTGATCCCGGCAGCTGGAGTCCGTAGTGGCCGTGAACATGCCCCTGCACTAAGACCTGGGGATTCTGATGCCAAATAATAATAATGACTACCACCACCAACACTCCTGCCACCCAGTGCGAGGTGTCATACTCAGGGATGAGAGAGAAAAAGGCCCTTTCCCCCGTGTTATTTGTGTGAGGTTTCTAACGTGGCCACTGGTCAAGTTCATCTCATGCCTTCGGTCATGCATCCCAGAGCATCTGCCTTCCACCCTCCACACTCAGACCCCACAGCAAAGATGCATATGAGCTCACAGAACAGACAGCCCTGAGTTAGGGCAGACATCTGGCATAGAGTGATAAAAGCAGACCTACAATGCTGTGGCCAGCCCAGGTTCCAGTCGCCCGGTCTGCCACTTTTGGGGAAAGGCCATTTTTTCTCCCGACCACTGCATCGTCACCCTCCCACGTGGACCTTTCCTTTGGGAGCCATAGATGCCCATCGTAATGCACATGAGTGACATCAATTGTGTTTCCAGAGTCTCCATCTGCAGGGCTGTGTGAGAGCACTATCATGGCTCCCAAGACCTTGATATGCGGGGCTCAGACTGTAATCCTACCTCAGTACCTGAGCACCCGGACTCTGTGTACCATCATGCCTGACTTGATTTGGGGGACCTTTCACTGACCCCAGGTCTGGCCACATTACCAGAGCTGCTCTCTGACCCCTGGGTTCAGGTCCTGCCTTGGCATTACAGGGAGCAGGGTTGATGGCTGTGAGCCACTGTGCCCATCCTGGACCCATACGTTCTGTTGCTGGGAGCGATGCAAAGAAATGCCCCAGGATGGAGGCCACCACATCCCAGGTAGCCGGGACCGTGGGTGCCACCGTGCGTGACTCCAGTGTTTGCATTCCATGGAGCAACGAGGCCTCGGTACATGACCGAAGCTGGTCTCAAAGTCCCAGGAACCAGCAGTCTCCTGCTTTGGCATTCCAAAGACACAGACCGATTGTCTGCCGATCCACTGTCTTTTGGGAACTCTAGGTCCAAGGCCTGAGACTCCTTCCCAAATGATCTCTGTCTGTTCATGATGTTCCCCACTCTATGCACAAATGGATTCTCTTATTTAATTTCCTTTTTTTCTTTGAGTTGGAGTCTCACTAAATCACCCAGGCTGGAGGGCAGTGGCTCACTTCCGGCCACCACAGCTGTGACCTGCCCGGCTCCCGTGAGTCTTTCCCTGGCCATCTGAGGAGCCAGAATGACAGGTACGTGCCACCACACCCAGCTCATTTGGGATGGAGGGTGGAGATGAGTCCTGCCGAGGTTCCTGGGTGGTCTCAGTCCACAGGCTCTGGACTCGGCCACCCAAAATGCTAGGATGACAAGGCTGAGCCCCCATCATGGCCTCGATCCTTCATTGAAAGCGAACAAGAAGGCCTGGCACAGCAGACCACGTTTGGAATCCCAGCGCTCTGGGAGAATGAGGCAGGAGGATGGCTGAAGCCCAGGAGCTGAAGGCCAGCACAGGTCACACAGGGAGAGCTTGTTTCTGCACCCATCCAAACAGGGGGTCTAGGGTCGAGGTATCCATTATCCTGGCCACTCTGGAGGCTGAGGTCACAGGATTGCAGGAGCCCGCAATTTTGAGACTGGTGGTGAATGACAGTCGTGTCCCCGGGCACCAACCTGGGCCACAGAGCCAGACACCGTCTCCAAAAACATGAGAAATGTACATATATTCTCAACTGTGCATCATATGTTCACAGGGCGACTGGCTTTAGAGCCAAGAAAAATGGTATTGGGGTGGAAAAATTTCCCCGGGTGAGGGATATGATCCTGGACTTTCTTGGCAGAAGGTCCTAGTTGTCAAGTCAGTTTGTCAGCCTGCCTGGGGCATATTTCACACCTTGGAGAGAAGAACCGGCAGGAACCCAGGCAGGGAGTGTGGGAACTCCCACACCAAAGTGGTGGCAGCCACTGGGGAGGTTGGGGTTGAAAGGTGCCGAGCTTGGGGCACCCTCACATGTGGGGGGCAGGGGAAAGGACCGAGAGAAGAAAGTTTGCAGGGAATGGATTTCTAGATTTCTTTCTTTTTTCCTTCCTTCCTTCCTGCTTCCTTCCTGTCTT
>NW_006970555.1:49141-50028 GCF_000164805.1 Carlito syrichta | reverse complement strand
TAGATTACCCACACTGCTCTCAAACTGCTCAAGTCGGGCCATCCTCTCAGCCAGGGCCTCCAAAACTGCTGCAATCACAGGTTTTCCATTTGGTCAACATCCTGGTCTTCCTTTCTGGTCTTGAACTATAGGCCAGAGGTCATCCTCCCCCAGAGGCTTTCCCTCACTAAAGGTTTTCTATCTTTTGCTTAGGTCGAGGTGGTGGCTTACTATGGTGTCCATTCTTGTCTCGAGCTCCCGGGTTCCAGTCATCTTCCTGTCTTGGCCTCCCAGAGTGCTGAGGAGTCAGGCGTGACTTGCCTGGCTATCCCCGCTGCATCGAAGGTTTGAGAATCATGCCTTCCCTTTAACCAAGGTGCCCCATTTGAGGGATGAGCGAGTATCTTCTTGGAAACAAGGTGGAAGGATGGGTGGGCACCCTGGCCAAGACACACACATGTGCAAGGTGCTCCCCCCGTGAAGGACTCTGTGGACAAATCCAACCACCCTCTCTGGAGTCCCAGGTCATTGGAAGGGAGCGAGGCTTGCAGTGGTCCCTGAGAGCGGTGTGGAGACTGGGCACAGTGACTCATACCTCTCATCCTGGCACTCTGGTGGGCCAAGGCAAGAGAACTGCTTAAGCTCCTGGGTTTGAGACCAGCCCTGGCAACTTGGTGAGACCTCATCTCTACAAAAGCCAAAAAAATAATCTGAGCTTCTTGGTGCAGGTCTGCCAATTCAGCCACTCACCAGTCTGTGGAGGGATGATTGCCAGAGCCCAGCTGGTATAGGCCACAGTAACTGAGAGCAGGCTCCAGTGCTATGGCCTTGGCAACAGAGCAGGACTCCGTCTCAGAATAATACCAAGCTGGACTCGGTGGCTCAGCCTGTAATCCTGCACCTTTGGG
>NW_006970555.1:41890-48603 GCF_000164805.1 Carlito syrichta | reverse complement strand
TGTGATCATGTGCTGAAGTCTTACAGATGGGAATTCTAATTCAAATAATAATCACCATCACCACCACCACCAGCACCCCTGCCACCCAGTGCGAGCTGTCACCCTCAGGGATAGGAGAGGAAAATGCACTTACTGGACTGTCGTTCACGGGAGACTTCAAAGGTGGGTATCGGGCATGTCCATCCTGCACCTTCAGCCACAGGCCCCAGAAGGTCTGCCTCCACCCTCCTCATTTGTGCCCCACAGGAAAGACGTGTGTGAGCTCATGGAATAGATGGCCCTGAGCTAGGGTAGTCATTGGACACAGATCAATCAAGGCCGTCCGGCAATGCCACCGCAATGCCACAGCCAGTCCTGGTTCTGATTGCCCTGCCTTCCACCTTCAGGGGTGGGGAAGGGCTCTTCTCCCAATCACACCATCCCCTGCCCATGCAGACTTTTCCCAGGGGATCTGTGTACACCCATCGTGACGCATGTGGGAGGCATCTTTTGTGTTGCTTGAGTCACCATGTGCCTGGCTTGGGCATAGTGTCATGATCGTCATTCCCAGGGCCTCAAACTCTGGGCTCTGGCGATCCTCCTGCCTTAGCAGCTGAGCAGCCGGGACTCCATGGACCATCACGCCTGACCCAAATTTGAGGACCTAACACCAAATTACGTCTGACCATGTCATCTGGGCTGATCTCATAAACCTGGGCTCAGGCAGCCTCCCACCTCAACCTCCCTGGGTGCAGGACTGACGTCCATGATCCACGGTGCTGGGGCCCGGCTTGGACTCACATGTTCTGTCAGCTGGGGCAAAGTAAAGGAACATCATGGGACGGAGGTGACCGCATCCCATGTAGCCAGGACCGTGGGCTCCACAGGCTCAACTCCAGTATTTGAGTCTCAGGGCCTGATGAGGTCTCGCAATGTGGCCCAGGTTGTTCTCAAACTCCAGGGCTCCAGCAGTCCCCTGCCTTGGCCTCCCAAAACCACAGGCAGATTATCTGCCAATCTGCCATCTTTTGGGAACTCTAGACCCAAGCCTGTGGCTTCTGTCCCAAATGATCTCTCTCTGTTAAAAATGATCCCAACTCCAAACACAAATGGATGCTCTTCTTTTTTTTTCCTTTTTTCCTTTTTTTTGAGTCGGAGTCTCACTCCTTCACCCAGGCTTGAGGGAGTGGTCTCACTCCTGGCCACTGCAGCCTCGACCCACCAGGTTCCAGCAAGGCTGACCTGGCCTATCGAGGAGCCAGAATGACAAGCACACACCACCACACACAGCTTATTTGGCATGGAGGGTGGAGACGAAGTCTTGCTGAGTTGCCCTTTGGGTCTCAGCTCACAGATTCGTGCTGGCTGCTGGCCTCGGCCACCAAAAGTGCTGGGATGATGAGGCTGAGCCCCTATTCCTACCCCGTTCCTTTGATGAAAATGAACTAAAAGGCCTGGTGTGGCAGCCCATGCTGGGAATCCCAGCACTCTGGGAGGCCAAGGCGGGAGGATGACTGGAGCCCAGGAGAATAAGGCCATCCTGGGCCACACAGGGAGACCCCATCTAGCTCCCATCCACACAAGGGGTTTGGGATTGAGGTGCCTGTCATTCAGGCCATTTCGGATGTTGAGGTGGGAGGATTGCCAGAGTCCACGATTTTCAGGCTGATGGTGAAGGACGGTCTTTTCCAGGCCCCAGCCTGGGCCACAGATGCAGATCCTGTCTCCAAAAATATCAGAATCGTCCAAAGATTCTCAACTGTGTGTGGTGTGCTCACAGGGCAATTGGCTTTAGAGCCAAAAATGGAATTGAGTGGAAGAAATATCCCTGGGTGAGGAATGTGTCCCTGAACTTTCTTGGCAGAGGGCCCTCATTGCCGATTCTGAGGTTTGGCCTGCCGGGGGCACATTTCTCACTTCAGAGAGGAGAGTCAGCATTAACCTGGCCAGGGAGCCGCAGGAACTCCTGCATCAAAGTGGGTCAACCATTCGGGAGTTTGGGGCTGGAAGTTTCCGAGCGTGGTGACCCTCACAGTTTGGGGCACAGGGGTGGACAGACTGAGGGCAGAATGTTTGCAGGAGAATTTCTTTCTTTCTTTCTTACTTTCTTTCTTTCTTTCTTTCTTTCTTTCTCTCTCTCTCTCTCTCTCTCTCTCTCTCTCTCTCTCTTTCTTTCTTTCTTTCATTTCTATCCTCACTAGGTTGCTGAGGGTGCTCTCAAACCACACAACTTGGTCCATCCTGTCATAGTGGGCATCCCAAACTACTGCGATCCCAGGCTGTCCATGTGGTCGAAATCCAGGTCTTTCTGTCTTGTCTTGAACTCTGGCCTGGAGGCGATCCTCCCACCGAGACCTGCCCTCAGCCAAGGTTTTTCTGGGTTTTGCTTGGGTTCGATTTGGGGGATTGCTATGGTGTCCAGCTTGGTCTTGAGCTCTCAGGCTCCAGCTATCTTCCTGTCTCAGTCTCCCCAAAAGCCGAGGAGACAGGTGTGAGTTGCCTGGTTGTCCCTGCCCCTACATAAATTTAAGAGTCAAGCCCTCCCTTTCCCTGTGGTGGCCCCTGTGATGAGGGAGGGGATTGACTCTAGGGAAAGAGGCCAGTGGAGTGGTGGTTCCCAGTTGGAGATGACCCATTGTTAGGGACTGTCTCACAAGAGGGCCCAGTAGGCTACTCTAGCCAACCTCTCCAGTGTCCTGGGTTGTAGGAAGGGAGTGGGTGTTGTGGTAGGGTCCTGAGAAAGGGGTGTAGGCCAGGCACGGGGGTTCATGCCCTCATCACGGCACTCTGGGAGACTGAGTCGAGTGGAATGCCTGAGACCCGGGTTCGAGACCAGCATGAGCACCTTGTCAAGACCTTGACTGTACAAGAAAACAGAAATTGAGCTGAGTGTGGTGGCACATGCATGTCATTCCTGTCACTTGGGAGGTCATAGAAGAAGAATCACCACTGCCTCTCTGGTGGAGGCCATGGTGGGAGAGAGCAGGCCCCTGTGCTCCAGCCTGGGAGACTAATCTGGACTCCATCTGAGTAAAATAATACCAACCATCACCACCACCAAAAGAACAGGCCGGACTCAGGGTCTTAGCCTGGCATCACAGTCATACAGAGACTCAGGCATTTGGACGGCCTGAGACTAGAGGTTTGGCATCAGCCCGGGACATGTGGCAAGACCTTGACTCAACCATCAATAATAAATCCAAAGATAAGTGGGGCATGGTGTTGCAGGTCTGTGATTCCAGCCACTCAGGGATCCCAGGCAGGGTGATAGCAGGAGCTTGGAAGGTGGAATCCGCTGTGTCCATGAGCATGCCACTGCCCTCTGGCCTGGGCAACAGAATGGGATTCTGACTCTAAATATTAATAATCACTACCACCACCACTACCACCCCAACACCCAGCACGAGCAGTCACCCTCAGGGCTGGGGGAAGAATAGGCACTTTCTGGCTTGTCATTCATGGGAGGTTTCAAAGGGGGCCACCAGGCACCAGGCATGTCCTTCCTGTGGCTTCAGCAATGTGTCCTAGAAGGCTGCCTCCAACTTCCAAACTCATGCCCCACAGCAAAGACACGTGTAAGCTCATGAACCAGACGGTCCCAAACTAGGATGGCCTTTGGGTATAGAGTGATCTAGGTGGTATCGCAATGACGAGAGAAGTCCAGGTTACAGTCACCATGTTGGCCACCCTTGGGTGGGGGGACAGTCCCTTTTCACCCAATCACTCCATTGTCCTCCGCCCACACAGGCCTTTCCTTGGGGAGCTGTGCCTGCCCATCGTGATGCACGTGGGTGGCAACTTTTTTTGTCACCAGAGTCTCCATCAGCCAAGATGGGGCACAGCGGCATGATTGTGACCCCGGCACCTTGATCTTCAGGACTCAGACGTTCCTCCCATGCCTTGGTTGCTAATTTAGGGTCAGAGTCCCTAGGCACCAATAATTTAAGAAACCTATTATCTCAGTCATTTGCCATTCTGGGAGATAAGAGAGTCTATCAGTTAATATAATTATTATACATGAGTTTAAACATCCCGAAATATCAAGGGAATATTCTGATTTTTTGGGTAAACTAAAACATATTGGAGGAGAAGTAGAACGACCTGAAAAAGAAAAATTATAAATTTTAGCAGTTTTGAATTTTGATGAAAAAAGAGTGGGGCGCTCTAGGAAAGAAGAATGATTAATAAAAACAGTAATAATCTTAGAATCCCTTGTAACAGTCTGGAACACTGGAGAGTTTGAGGTATAACCCCAATAAGATTTTTCTGAATAAATGCAACCCACCTGGCATGCTCTAATAGCCAGCATAGCAACAAAAACAGTAGAGGGAGTTAGAGAAGAGTTTTTGAGAGTGAACCAGATCCTCAGCATTGTGATTGAGTGCCTTGATTTGCCCCCATGTGGGTGGTCTTCACTGTCTAGTCGAAACAGCTCGGCAGTAATGCCTGGGTTGAGGAGTTGGAGACAGCGAATGATGAGATGTCTTCGGTCAAGTTGGTGGAGGTGGAAGTGGTTGTTGAATGGTGATATGTTTCAACTTTGGCAAAAACACCTTCTCTTCATCATCTGCATTCTACTCAGACTGATGGTGTGATTTATGTCTCGTCTGGTTGTAAGTTGATGGGTTGAGCTTAACATGCCTAATTAGACGATCCTGGACCAAAATAGGCTAGGGTAAGTCTTGGGGAAAAACACAAACATATCCTGTCCCGAATGTCAAAAGGACATCGGACCCCTTCCATTGACCTGTAAGATCTTTCCATTCTACTATTGGTTTAAACAGTATTCTCAGGACTCCAATGCCTTATCATGACTGAATGTGCTGGAGAGTTCAAATTAAGATGATGAATTACAAACATAGCATGATTTATGATATGATGGGGGAGAACTATATCTGAATTCCCCTTCCTGTGATTTAGTTATTTAATTATTTGATTTTTTAACGTTTGATGGGCTCTCATGACATTAGCTTGACCTTGAGGATTATACAGAATTCCTGTAGAACGAGAGATGCCAAACTGGGTACAAAACGACTGAAAAGCTTTTGATGTATAAGCAGGAGCATTTTCAGTTGTTAATTGTTTAGGAATAGCCAGCTGTAAAAAATAAAGAGAATAAATGTTGGACTACATCTTTGTAGGGTTCCCCAACTGTGGGTGAGGCTAAAATTACATGGGGAAATGTATCCACTGTTACATGTAGAAATGACGATTTTCCAAAACTTTGGAAATGTTTGCCACAAAACATTAGGGTTTAATCCATAGGGATTAACTCCTGAGGGGAGAGGGTTATTTCAAGAAGGACACAAAGTACAATTATTAATGATTTGTCTAGCCATTGTGAAACTGGAGTCTTAAAGATGTAGTGTTTTGGCGATGAATTTTATGCGAATGCTGAGCTTGATTGACTAAAGAACCTACATAGGGAAGGCACATGACCAATATATCAAGGCATCTGCTAATTTATTACCTTGATGTAGAGGAACTCCTTAATGAAATCTAATATGACCTATGAAAAATAGTTGGTTTCTAACAATTATTAGTTGCTCTAATTGGATACATAAATCAAACATAGTTCCTTTATTAACATGAATGGTGGGGTTTTTTAATGTGAGAAAACAGACCTTTTATATAATAAGTATCACTATAGAAAAACAATTTTCTCCTCTTAAATCATGACGATCACAAATCACAATCCCTCCCCTATTTGTGCCACTTGCCAGAGGTCTTTTGGCACCTAAGAGCAAATTTAAATAATCTGGACATATTTCTTGATGATACCTAGCTGCTTCTTCTTTTCAGTTCCCTTATCCTCAGGTAATAGAGTATCATCATCAACAAGGGAGTGGCTAACATTGCCTGGGAAGGAACAGGGATAAGTAAGGGATTTCTTTCACCTGGTTCCACTTTTACTCTAATGGTTATTTTATCAATCTCTTGTTGTGAATCTAAGACATCTCTAATTTTATTCCATAATACAAAAGTATTACAGGCACTCGTTCCAGACCATGAAAAGTGTAATACACTTTCAATTTTTCTCCTAATTTTCCCATGTTTCTAAATTAACGAAGCCTTCATCAGGGAACCAGGGACATTATTCTTGCACAAAATGGAGAAAACATGATAATCGTGTAGAGGAAACTTTAATTCCTCTTTTAGAAATCATATGGGTCAAAATACTTATGAACAATTTTTTTCTTTAAATTCACTCTGACCATTGTTCATATCACGGCTCTAAAACTAGTTACCATTCCTAGCTTTGCTCTATCGATGGGTCTGAAGCACCCTAGGCAAGGTTTTATCCATTCAGATTCACATAAGGCTTAACTTTCAGGTCCCTATTTGGGCACCACTTGCTGGAGTCCAGCTCCAGCAGGTCAGGATTCTCTGAAGGAGGAACAGTGTCGGCACAGGAGAAAACTTCGACACTGACTCTGATGTTATGCAGGACAGTTGCCCATTTGTTTTTCTTTTCATGTTATTTTTATACTTTAAGCTACATACAGTTTAACCTTCAAACTCAGTCGTATTTATTTTGTTTTTATCATTGTTATAACAGCAATGAAATACTGTCTGTCTTCCTTCAAATTTGTGACAATGTATCCACTAATAGAATCGTTAAAGCATGTAATATTTCACAACGTGTTTTCTGTAACTATTCACCCTAGTCACCTAACTTTTTTTGTTTTTGTTTTTGTTTTTTTGTTGTTGTTGTTTTTTTTTTTTTTTTTGAG
>NW_006970555.1:34032-41866 GCF_000164805.1 Carlito syrichta | reverse complement strand
TGTAGAGATGAGGTCTCGCTGCCCAGGCGGGTCTCGAACCCGCGGGCTCAGGCAATCCACTCACCTCAGCCTCCCAAAGGCACGGGATTACAGGCTGAGCCACCGAGCCCGGCTAGTCACCTAACTTTTAACAACTTAATGCCTAACTTATGTTTTCCTAGCATTTTCTTTTTTTTTGAGTCGGAGTCTCACTCTGTCACCCAGACTGGAGTGCAGTGGTCACTCCCAGCCACCGCAGTCTCAAACTGCTGGCCTCTGGTGATCCTTCTGCCTCAGCCTTCCAAGTAGCCGGAATTACAGGCATGCACTACCACGCCCAGGTGATTTTTTGATTTATTGTAGAGATGAGGTCTCACCTGCCCAGGCGGGTCTCGAACCCATGGACTCAGGCAATCCACTCACCTCAGCCTCCTAAAGGAGCGAGATTACAGGCTGAGCCAACGTTAAAAACAATTACAAAGCCTTTTCTATTATTTCAGCCTTTCCATATTAATCACCTAATCTAAAGTGCAAAAAGTTTGTGTATACTGCAAATTATAGGGCCATCCGTTTTATTGCATAAATTGCCGCACCTAAAATTAAAACACTCATAATCATCCCAACAACAATTTTTGTTATGCTAAAAATACTTATATAACACTTCACAATTAGCAAAATGAAAACAATATCCCAAAAGTTCTCTATTTAGCAAGCAATTTAAAAAATTAAAACTAATAAGCCTATTATGATGCCAAACATGATGTTTGTAATTTGCATCTTTTTTCCCCTGGCGGGGATAAAGAGAGCACTGATGCACATTCATCCCAAGGCTCCCAGGGGTAGGAGAGTGCCACCCGCAGTTTTTAATCATTGTTGTGGGTTCAAGCACCAAAAGTGCGGGGACAGAGAAACTCAAGTGTAGGGTCATATCTCATCAGAAAAATTACCATTTCACCAATTGCTTGTTTCTACTAATAGATTTTTTTAAGGGACTCTATTTTTTTCATCTCCCAACTCTCCAGATACCAAGGGAGAACATAACAAAATGAGTAGTAGAAGAAGGGCCAATAGCTGCCCAGTGTTTCCCTGCAACCTAGAGTTTTTGGCATTTCAGACCCTGTCAATGTGAAGGCCTCTGAGGTTGGCTCCTGACACCAGGTCATCAGAAGGGAGCAGGCCTTGCAGTGGGGCCCTGAGAGGTGTTTGGATGTCTGGTGTGACAGCTCATGCCTGTCATCCCAGCACTCTGGGAGGCTGAGGCAAGAGGATAGCATGAGTTCCTGGGTTCAAGACCAGCTCGGGCACCTTGGCGAGACCTTGTCTCTACAGGATGCCAAAATATGAGTTGAGAATGGTGATGCACAGCGTCTTTCTGGCCACTTGGGAGGGTACAGTAGGAGGATCACCAGAGCCCAGTCAGTGGAGGAAGCAGAGGCTGAGAACGGGTCACTGAATTCTGGCCTGGGTGACAGAACGGGACTCTGACTCAGAATAAAAATACCAACCTCCACCACCACTACAACCAATGGCTGGGCTCAGGGACTCAGTCTGGCATCCTGGCCCTTCGGAGCTCCAGGCCAGTGGATGGCCTGAGACTACTGGTTCAATACAAGCCTGGGACATGGGGTGAGATCACAACTCGGTCATCAAAAATAAATTCAAAGATTAGCCAGGGGTGGTGGTGCAGGCCTGTGGTTCCAGCCACTTTGGGGCCGAGGTGGGGGGATCACCTAAGCCTGGCTGGTGGAGGCCAGGTTGGCCGTGAGGAAGCCCCTGTGCTCTGGCCTGAGTGACAGAGTGGGATTCTGAATCCAAATAATAATAATCACCACCATCATCATCCCTGCCACCCAACGTGAGGAGTCACCCTCAAGGATGGGAGAGGGAAAGGCACCTTCTGGCCTAACATTGTGGAATGGTTCAAAGTTGGCCACTGGCTCGTCCAACCCACCCCTTCCGTTACATGCCCCAGAAGGCCTGCCTACACCCTCCACACTCTGGACCCACAGCAAAGACGTATGTGAACTAATGAAACAGACAGCCCTGAGCTAGGGCAGTTGTTAAGAACAGAGTGATCAATGCAATTGGGCAATGCTGCGGCCGACCCAGGTTCTGGTTGCCCTGTCTGCCACTTTTTGGCAGGGGTGCAAGCCCCTTCCTCTCCCGATCAGTCTATCGTATGACGCCCACATGGACCTTTTCCTGGGGAGACAAGGTCTCCCCAGGAAGTGGGAGGTGACATTTTTGTTGTCAGAGTCTCTGTTGGCCAGGCAGGAGTGCAGCGGCACTATCATGGTTCCCGGGGCCTGAATCTGCATGTCTCGGTCGGTGCTCCAGACTCGGCCCCCGATCAGCCAGGACTCTGGGGGCAACCATACCTGTCTCGAATTTGAGAACCTCTTGTCAAGACGAGATCTGGCCACGTCACCCAGCCTATTGCCTACACCGGGGCTCAGGAAGCCTCCTGCCTCGGCATCTCATGGCACGGGGCTGGCTGCCATGAGCCACGGTGCCCTGCCTGGACTCCTAACTTTCTTTTGCTGGTGGTGACCTAAAGGAACACCTTGGGACGGGGGCCACCATATCCTCTGTAACTGGTGTGGCGGGTGCCACCATGCGCGACTCCAGTGTTTGTGTTTTGGGGAGCGAAGTGATCTGACCATGTGGCTGAGGCTGGTCTTGAACTCCCGGGCTCCAGCAGTCCCCCGACTCAGTCACTTGAAACCACAGCCTGATTGTATGCAGATCCACCATCTTTCAGGAACTCTAAGCCCAAGGCTGGGGCCTCCTTCCCAAATGATCCCTGTCTGCTCAAGATATCCCAACTACATACACAAATGAGTGATCTTCTTTTCTTTCCTTTTATTTTTTTATTGTTTGAGTCGGAATCTCACTCCTTGCCCAGGCTGTAGGGTGCTGGCTCACTCCCGGCCATTACAACCTCAGCCCGCTGGGTTCCTGCGGACATTCCACCCCAGGCCTTCTGAGAAGCCAGAACGACAGGTGCGCAGCAACACACCTGGCTCATTTGGGACGTAGGGTAGAGGCGAGGTCTCACCGAGGTTCTCAGGCATGTCTCACATGTGCGGGTCCTGGCCAGTTGCTGGTTTTGACCTCCCAAATCACTGGGATGATGAGGTTGAGTCCTTGAGTACGGCCTCAATCCTTCTTCAAAAACGAACCAGAAGGCCGGGCATGGCGGACCACACCTGGAATCCCAGCACTCTAGGAGGCCAAATCAGGAGGATGGCTGTAGCTCAGGATCTCAAGGCCAGCCCAGGCCACACAGTGAGAACTTGTCTGTGCACCCATCCAAACAGGTGTCTGGGATCGAGGTGCCCATCATCTCAGTCACTCTGGAGGCTGAGGTGGAAAGATTGTCGGTGACTGCCATTTTGAAGCTGGTGGAAAATGATGGTCATTTCCCCTGGCCTTAGCCACAGAGCCCAACCCTGTCTCCAAAAACATCAGAATCATAAACAGATTCTCAACTGTGCATGTCTTCAAATGGCGACTGGCTTTAGAGCTGGAAAAAATGGGTCTGAGTGTGAAGTAATATCTCTGGGAATGATGTGTTCCTGGCATTTCTTTGCAGAAGGTTCTTTTTGCTGAGTCAGAGGGCTGGTCTGCCTGGGGCATATTTCTCACCTCGGAAAGGTGACCTCAGAGAAACTCAGCCAGGGACCCTTGGGAACTCCTGCACCAAAGAGGGAATAGGCATTGTGGGGGTTGGACTGGGAGGTGCCGAGCTTGGGGGACCCTCACATGTGGGGTCCTGGGGGCAAAGACTGAGGGCAGAAAGTTTGCAGAATAGATTTTCTTTCTTTCCTTCTTTCTTTCTTTCTTTCTTTCTTTCTTTCTTTCTTTCTTTCTTTCTTTCTTTCTTTCTTTCTTTCTTTCTTTCTTTTGTCTTTCCTCACTAGGTTGCCCAGGCTGCTCTCAAACCACCCAACTCATGCCATCCTCTCAGCCTGGGCCTCTTAAACTGCTGTGATCAAAGCCTTTCCATTTGGTCGACATCCTGGCCTTCCTGCCTGGTCTTGAACTCTAGGCCAGATGCAAAACTCCCACTGTGGCCTGCCCTTACCCAAGGTTTTCTGGGTTTTGCTTGGGGTCTAGGTGAGTGCTTCCTATTGTGTCCAGCCTGGTCTCGACATTCCAGGCTCTAGTCATCTTCCCTTGTCAGCCTCCCCGAGTTCCAAGGAGACAAGCGTGAGTCATCTGGCCATCTCCGCCACTCCAAAGGTATGAGAGTCTCGCCTTCACTTTCCCAGAGGTGGCCCATGGGAAGAGCAAGCAGGTCCACCTTGGGAAATAATCAGGCAGAGTGTTGGGTGCAATGGCAGAGTCATACCCCTCCCCCAGGCACTCCCCCCAGGGAAGGCTCATAGGGTGACTCCTGCCACCCTGTACTGGATCCTGGATCATCAGAAGGGAGCGGGCCTTGTGGTGGGCCCCCAACAGGGGTATGGAGGCTGGGCACGGGGATCACACCTGTCATCCCATGATCTGGGAGACCAATCGAGAAGTTGGCCTGAGGCCCATGTGTGAGACCAGCCCAGGCACCTTGGTGAGAACTTGTCTATACAAGAACCAAAAATATGAGCTGAGTGGGGTGGCAAATGCCTGTCATTCCGTCCTCTCAGGAGGCCACAGTGGAAGCATTGAGAGAACCCAGCCAGTGGAGGCCGTGGTGGCTGAGAGCAGGCCCCTGCACTCCAACGTGGGTGAGAGAAAGGAACTGTGACTCAGAATAAGAATACCAGCCACCACCACCACCACCACAACCACAGGCAGGACTCGGGCTCAGCCTGTCATCCCAGCCCTTCAGATGCCCAAGCAAGTGGACAGCCTGAGGCTGCAGGGTTGACAGCAGCCCAGGACACGTGGCGAAACCTCGACTTCACCATCAGAGATAAACCCAAATATTAGCTGGGTTTAGGTGGAGGCCTGTGGTTCTGGCCACTCAGTGTCCGAGGTGGGAGGATCGCCTGAGCCTGCCAGGTGGAGTATGGAGAGGCAGTGAGCTTGCCCCTTTGCTCTGACTTGGATGACAGAGTGGGATTTGACTCCAAATAATAATAACCAACACCACCACCACCACCACCCCCATCCCTGCCACCCAGTGTGATGAGACAACCTCAGGGATGTGAGAGGAAAAGGCACTTTCTGGCCTGTCATTCACAGGAATTTTCAAAGTGGCCACCAGCCAGGTCCATCCCACACCTTTGGCCACGTGCCTCAGAAGGGCTGCCTCCACCGTCCACACATGTGTTCCATGGCAAAGATGGCTCCGAGCTAGGGCCGCCATTGGGCACAGAACATTCAAGGCACTCTGGCAATTCCACGGCCAGCTCGGGTTCCTGTTGCCCTGTCTGCCACCTTCGGGCACGGAGAGGACCCTTCCTCTCCCAATCTCTCCATTGTTCCCCACCCACAAGGACATTTCCTGCAGAACCATGGACACCTGTCATGATACACATGGGAGGTGTCTTTTTTTTTTCGCCAGAATCTGTCAGATGATCTGAGACATGGTGGTAAAATCATGGCTCCCAGGGCCTCAACCTGCGGGGCTAAGGCAGTCCTCCTGCCTCGGCCCTCAAGCAGCAGGGACTCCAGAGACCACCACACCAGACTCGATTTTGTGGACCTCTCACTGAGACAAGTCTGGTCAATTCACCCAGGCTCTTCTCTGACCCCTGGAATCAGGCAAACTCCTTTCTTGACCTCCCAGGGTGGAGGGCTGATGTCTATGAGCGACAGTACCTGGTGTGAACTTGCACCTACTGTTGGCAGGGGCAATGCAAAGGAATGCCCCAGGACAGAGGTCACTGCATTTCTTGCAGCCGGGACCGTGGGTGCCATCAGGTGTGACTCCACTGTTTGCATTATAGTTAGTGACGAAGTCTCACTACGTCACCCAGGCTGTTCTTGAAACCCCAATCTCCAGAGGTCTCCCACCTCAGCCTCCCAAACTACAGCCCGATAATCTGCCAATGTGCCATCTTTCAGGAACTCTAGGCCCAATCTGGGGTCTCCTGACCAAATGTTCTCTGTCTGTTCATGATGATCCCAACTCCATACACAGCTCTTCCTTTTTATTCTTTTTTCCTTTTATTCTTTTTCCTTTTTTTCATGGAGTTGGAGTCTCACTCCATCAGCCAGGCTGTAGGGTGGTGGCTCGCTCCTGGACACCACAATCTTGACCTGCCAGGCCCTGGCGAGACATTCCATGGCCTTTTGAGGAGCTGGAATGACAGACGTGTGACACCACACCCAGATCATTTGGGATGGAGTATATAAATGAGGTTTCGCTGAGTTGTGGGGGCAGGTCTCGGCCAGTGGCCTCGGGCCAGCTGCTGGCCTTGGCCTCCCAAAGTGCTGTGATGATGAAGCTGAGCCCCCAAGTCCAGCCTCGATCCTTCACCCAAACCCAACCAGAAGATATGGTGTGGTGGCCCACATGTGGAATCCCAATTCTCTGGGAGCCTGAAGTGGGAGGATAGCTGTCGTCCAGGAGCCCAAGACCAACCCGGGCCATACAGGGAGACCCCATCTCCACAGTCATCCAAACATGGGGTCTGGTGTCCAGAGGCCCATCATCTCATCCACTCTGGAGCCTGAGGCGGCAGTATCAATGGAGCCAGTGATTTCGAGCCTGGCGGTGAATGACGGTCATGACCTCAGGCACAAACTTGGGCTACAGAGCTATACCCTGTCTACAAAAACATCAGAATCGTAAACATTCTCAACTGCACATGTTTTTTTTCACAGAGCGACTGGCTTTAGAGCCAGGAAAAAATCAGATTGGAGGAAGAAATGTCCACAGGTAATGGATGTGTCCCTGGCCTTTATTGGCTGAGGGTCCTCATTGCCAAGTCGTAGGTTTGGACTGCCAGGGGCACATTTCTGACCTCAGAGAGGACAGCCGGCATGAACCTGGCCAAGGAGTCTAGGAAATTCCTGCACCAATGCAGGGTAAGGAACTGGGGAGGATTTGGGACTGGAAGGTGCCGAGCCTGGTGGACCCTTCCATGTGAGGGCTATGAAGGAAGAATTGAGGGCAGAAGGTTTGCAGGAGAATGAGTTTCCTTCTTTCTTTCTTTCTTTCTTTCTTTCTTTCTTTCTTTCTTTCTTTCTTTCTTTCTTTCTTTCTTTCCTTTCTTCCTTCCTTCCTTCCTTCCTTCCTTCCTTCCTTCCTTCCTTCCTTCCTCCCTTCCTTCCTTCTTTCTTTCTTTATTTTCTTTCCTCACTAGGTTGCCCAGGCTGATCTCAAACCTCCCACCTTGGGTCATCCTCTTGGCCTGGTCCTCCCAAACTGCAGTGATCACCAGTTTTCGATTTGGTCAACATCCTGGTCTTCCTGCCTGGTCTTGAACTATGGGCTGGAGGCGATATGCCTGCCGAGGCCTGCCCTCACCCAAGGTTTTCTGGGTTTTGCTTGTGGTCCAGGTGGGGGCTTGCTATGGTGTCCAGACTGGTCTTGAGATCCCGGGTTCCAGCCATCTATCCATCTTAGCTTTCTCAAGTACCAAAGAAACAGCCATGAGTTGCCCGGCTGTCCCCGCCACCCTCAAAGTTTTGAGAGTCACGCCCTCCTTTTCCCTAAGGTGTCCCCTGGGAGAAGTGAGTGGGTCTTCCCTGGGGAACAGGCAAGCGGTGGTGTAGGTGTTCCCGCCCACACACGCCCCTGGGCCAGGCGCTCCCCCTGGGCAGTATGGAGAGCGACTCCAGATGCCCTCTCTGGGGTCCCAGGTCATCGTAAGGGATCTGGCCTCCCATTTGGACCTCGAGAGGGTTGTGGAGGCCAGGCAAGGGAGCACATGCCTGTCATTCGGACACTCTGGAAAGCTGA
>NW_006970555.1:31407-33755 GCF_000164805.1 Carlito syrichta | reverse complement strand
CATGGTTGTGCATGCCTGTTGTTTCAGTCACTTGGGATCCAAGAAGGGAGGATCACCTGAGCCTGGCAGGTGGAGTCCATGGAGGCAGTGAGTGCACCTCTGCACTCTGATCTGGGAGACAAAATGGGATTCCAACTCCAAATAATAATAATCACCACCACCACTGCCACCACCCCATCCACCCAGTGCGAGAAGACACCCACAGGAATGGGAGAGGAAAAGGCACTTTCCAGCCTGTTGTTCGTGGGAGGTTTCAAAGGTGGCTACTGGTCACGTCCATCCCACACCTGTGGCCTTGCATTCCAGAAGGCCTGCCTCCACAGTCCACAATCATGTTCCACAACAAAGATGCAAGTAAACTCACAGAAGAGACAGCCCTGAGCTAGGGTAGTCATTGGACACAGTGATTAAGGTGGTCCTGCAATGCCATGGCAACTCAGATTCCTGTCACCCTGTCTGCCACCTTCAGACAGGGGAGGGCTCCTTCCTCTCTCAATCTCCCCGTTGTCCCCCAGCCACGCAGAGCTTTCCTTGGGTAGCTGTGGATGCCCATCGTGATGCACGTTGGAGGCATCTTATTTGTCATGAGAGATTCCATTGGCCGGTCTGGGGCACAGGGGCACAATCATGGCTTCTGGGGCCTAGACATGGGGTGCTCAGGCAAACCTCACACCTCAGCCCAAGAGCAGCCAGGACTCTGGGAACAACCACGTCAGACACAATTTTAGGGACTTCTCACAGAGACGATGTCTGGCCACTTCGACTGATCTGGTCTCCGACCCCTGGGCTTATGCAGCCTCCCACCTCGAACTCCCAGGGCACGGGGCTGAAAGCCATGTGCCACAGTGCCTGGCCTGGACTTGCAGGTACTGTTGGCAGGGGGCGATGCCTCAGGCACTCTGGAGGCTGAGGTGGGCGGATCACCAGAGCCCACAATTTCTAGGCTGGCAGTGGATGACGGTCGTGTCCCTGGGTCCCAGCCTGGGCCACAGAGCCAGACACTGTCTCCAAAAACATGAGAATTGTACACAGCTTCTCAACTGCTCATGGTGTGTTCACAAGGCTACTTACTTTAGAGCCAGGGGAAATGGGATGGAAGGGGAAGAAATGTCCCTGGGTAAGGGATTTGTCCCTGACTCTTCATGGTGGAAGGTCCTCGTTGCCAAGTCAGAGTGTCTGCCTGTCTGGGCACATTTCACACCTCAGAGAGAAGAGTTGTCAGGAACCCGGCCAGGGAGTGTGGGAGCTCCCACACCATAGCAGAGGCAGCCATTTGGGGGGCTTTGGGGTTGAAAAGTGTCGAACTTGGGTTACCCGCACATGTGGGGGTAGGGAGAAAGGCTGAGGGGAGAAAGTTTGCAGGAGAAATGGATTTCTTTCTTTTCTTCCTTCCTTCCTTCCTTTTGTTCTTTCTTTCCTTTCTTCCTTTGGTCCTCCCTTTCTTTCTTTCTTTCTTTCTTTCTTTCTTTCTTTCTTTCTTTCTTTCTTTCTTTCTGTCTTTCTGTCTTTCTTTCTTTTCTTTCCTCACTAGATTGGCCAGGCTGCTCATGGCCTGGTCCTCCCAAACTCCTGTGACCACAGGTTTTCCATTTGGTCCACATCCTGGTCTTCCTTACTGTCTGGAACTGTGGGCCAGAGGCGATCCTCCCCCTGAGGCTTGCCATCCCCCACGGTTTTAGATTGTGCTTGGGTTGAGGTGTTGACTTGCTATGGTGTCCAGCCTTGTCTCGAGTTCCCAGGTTCTGAACATTTTCCCGTGTTGGCCTCCCTGAGTGCTGAGGAGACAGGCCCAGCCATCCCACCACACCAAAGGTTTGAGACTCATGCCTGCCCACTTTTTCACTATGGCACCCCATGGGAGGAGCCAGCAGGTGCCCCCTGGGGAATCTGGAGGGATGATGGGTGGTCACCCTGGCAGAGACACCTGTATGCAATCGTTGCTCCGCCCATGATGGGCTTGGCTGGCTCTCTGGCCACCCTCTTAGGGGTCTCAGGTTGTCAGAGGGAACTGGCCTCTCCGTGGTCACCAAGAGTGGTATGGAGGCCAGGTGTGACGGATCATGCCTGTCATCCTGGCACTCTGGTAGGCCGAGGTGAGAGGATGGACTGAGCTCCTGAGTTCAAGACTCACCAGGGCACGTTGGTGAGACCTCGTCTTTACAAAAGCCAAAAAAAGAACAGAGCTTGTTGGCATGGGCCTTTCTATCTGACCCCTCATGAGCCCATGGCAGGAGGATGCTGGAGTCCAGACGGTGGAGGTCACAGGGGCTGAGAGTGGGCACCAGCGCTAAAGCCTAGGTGAGAGTGAGACTCCAACTCAGAATAACAATACCAACCACCACCACAAC
>NW_006970555.1:22721-31102 GCF_000164805.1 Carlito syrichta | reverse complement strand
ATGCCCCTGTGCTCCAGTCTTACAGAGCAGGAATCTGACTCCAAATAATAATAATCACCACCACCACCACCACTGCCAACCCCCCGCCACCTGGCATGAGGAGTTACCCTCTGGAATGGGAGAGAAAAATGCACTTACAGGCCTGTCGTTCATGGGAGATTTCAAAGGTGGCCACCAGGTAGGTCTACCCTGCACCTTTGAACATGCACCCCAGAAGGCCTGCCTCCACCCTCCACATTTGTGACCCACAGGAACGATGTGTGCGGGCTCACTGAATAGACGGCCCTGAGTTAGGGTGGACATCAGGCACAGAATGATTAAGGCAGTCTGGCAATGCTGCTGCCAGTCCAGGTTCTGACCACCCTGTCTTACAACTTCCAGCATGCCCTTCCTCTCCTGATCACACCATTGTCCCCCACCCACACAGACGTTTCCCTGGGGAATCATGGATGCCCATCGTGATGCATGTGGGAAGCATCTTTTGTGTTGCTGGAATCTCCGTGTGCTGAGCTGGGTGCGTGGGCATGATCATCACTCCCGGTACCTCGAACTCGGGGCTCTACAGTCCTTCCATCTTGGCCCCTGAGCAGCTGGGACTCCATTGGCCCTCATGCCTGAACTGAATTTGGAGATCTCTCACCGAGATGAGGTCTAGCCAAGTCACCTAGGATTCTCTCTGAAGCCTGGGGTCAGACATCCTCCTTCCTCTGTCTCCCAGGGTGCGGGGATGATGACCTTGAGTCACAGTGCCCAGCCTTGACTCGTACATTATGTCTCAGTGGGTGACACCAAGGAATGCACCGGATGGAGGCCACCGCATCTCATGTAGCCAGGACAGTGAGCACATCCACGAGTGACTCCAGTGCTCATGTTCTGGGGAGTGACAATGTCTCGCTATGTGCCCCAGGCTGGTCTGAAACTCCCGTGCTTCAGCTGTCTCCCCCCTCAGCCTGACAAAGCCACAGAATGATTGTCTGCCGATGCACCATCTTTTGGGAACTCTAGCCCCAAGGCTGGGGACTCCGTCCCTAATGATGTCTGTTCACAATGATCCAATCTCCATACACAAATGGATGCTTTTAATTTTTTTTTCATTTTTTCCTTTTTTTCTTTGAGTCAGGGTTTCTCTCCATCACTCAGCCTGGAGGGCGTTGCTTCTCTCCCAGTCACCATAGACTTGGCCTACTGGGCTCTGGTGAGACTTTCCCCAGCCTTCTGAGGAGCCGTACCTACAGGCATGTACCACCACGCCTGGCTCATTTCTGATGGAGGGTAGAGATGAGGACTTGCCAAGGTTCCTGGGTGTGTCTTGGCCCATGGTTTGGGGCTGGGTGCTGGCCACAGCCTCCCAAAGCACTAGGATTATGAGGCTGAGGTCCCAAGTCCAGCCTTTGTTCTTCATAGAAAATGAACCAGAAAGTCTGGCACAGCAGCCCACGCCTGGAATCCCAGTGCTCTGGGAATCTGAGGCTGGAGGATGGCTGGAGAACAGGAACCTAAGGCCAGCCCGGATCATGCAGTGAGACCCTGTCTCCACACCCATCCTAACAGTATTCTGGGGTTGAGTTGCAGGTCATCCCGGCGAATCCAGATGTTGAGACTGGAGGATGGCCAGAGCCCATGATTTTGATGCTGGCAGTGAACAACAGCCGTGTCCCCAAGCCCCAGCCTGGGCCACAGAGCCAGACCCTGTCTCCAAAATATGAGAATCATACACAGATTCCCAACTGCGCATGGTGTGTTCACAGGGTGACTGACTTTTTAGACAGGGAAAATGGGGAGGGAAGGAAGAAATGTCCCCAGTGGGAGATGTTTCCCTGACTTTTCTTGGCAGAATGTCCTCATTGTCGAGTTGAATGGTCAGCCTGCCTGGGTCACCTTTCTAACCTCGTAAAGGAGAGAAGGCAGGAAACTGGCCAGGGAGCCTCAGGAATTTGCACACCAAAGTGGGGACAGCCATGGCAGGGGTTGGGGCCAGATGGTGCCAAGCTTGGGGGACTCTCATATGTGGGTGGGCACAAGGAAAGGACTGAGGGAAGAAGGTTTGCAGAAGAATGGATTTATTTGGTGATATATTTTCTTTCTTTCTCTTTCTTTCTTTCTTTCTTTCTTTCTTTCTTTCTTTCTTTCTTTCTTTCTTTCTTTTTATTCCCTCACAAGGTAGTCCTGGCTGCTCTCAAAGCACCCAACTGGGCCCTTCCTCTCGGCCTCAGCCTCCAAAACTTCTGCGATCACAGGCTTTACATTTGATTGACATCATGATCTTCCTTCCTGGTCTTGAACTCTGGGCCTGAATCAATCTTTTTACCAAGCCCTGCCCTCATCCCAGGTTTTCTGGGTTTTGCTTGATGTCGAAGGGGGGCTTGCTATGGAGTCCAGCCTGGTCTCGATCCCCCAGTCTCTGGCCAACTTACCATCTTGGCCTCCCCAAGTGCCGAGGAGACAGTCGTTAAATGCCCAGTCGTCCCCACCCACCTGAAAATTTGAGAGTCACACCATCCCTTTCCCAGAGGTGGCCCCTGGGAGAACCATGTGAGTCAACACTGGGGTACAAGGCAGGCAGAGAGTTAGACTTCCAGGCGGAGACATGTCCCTGAGTCAGGTGCTTCCTCTGGTTAAGGCTTGGTGGGCAACTCTGGCCGAACTCTCTGGGGACCTGGGTTGTTAGAAGGGAGTGGGCCCAACGATGGCATGCCGAGAGGGGTGTGGAGGCCAGGCACAGGGGCTCACACCTGTCATCAAGGTTCTCTGGGAGGCCGAGCTGAGAGGATGACCTGAGTCCCCGGGGTTCGAGACCAATGTGGGCATCTTGGGGATAAAACCTCTCCAAGAAGCAAAAAAAATGAGCCGAGTATGTGGCACATGCCTGACGTTACAGTCACTAGGGAGGCTGGGGTGGGAGGATCATGGGAGCCCAACCATTGGAGGCCATAGTGGCTGAGGGTGGGCCCCTCGCTCCAGCCTGAGTGACAGAATGGGACTTAAACTCAGAATAATAATACAAACACACCCCCACCACAAACACAGGCTGGTCTCAGGGGCTCAGCCTGGCATTCCAACCCTTTGGAGGCCCAGGTGAGTGGATGGCTTGAGCCTGAGGGTTTTACACCAGCTTGGAACACGGGGCGAGACATAACTTCGGTCATCAAAAATAAATTTAATGATTACCCGGGTGTGATGGAGCAGGCTGGTGGTCCCAGCCACTCCTGGGTGGAGGCAAGAGTATCACCTGAGCCTGGCAGGTGGAGTCCATGGTGGCCGTGAGCATACCCCTCACTTTGGCCTTGGCAACAGAGCAGGATATCAACACCAAATAATAATAAACACCAGCAGCACCACCACTACCACCCCTGACACCCAGAATGAGAAATCACCCTCAGGAATGGGAGAGGAAAAGACACTTTCCAACCTGTCATTCATGGGTGGTTTCAAAGGTGGCCACTGGGCACCTCCATCCTGCACCTTCAGCCATGTGCCCCAGAAGGCCAGCCTCCAAGTTCCACACTCATGTCCCATGGCAAAGATGTGTTTGAGCTCACAGAACAGGTGGCCGAATCTAGGGTGGCTGCCATACACAGAGCGACCAAGGCGGTCCTGCAACACCACTGCCATCCAAGTTCCGGTAGCCCAGTCTGTCACCTTTGGGTGGGGGGATGGCCCCTTCGTCTCCCGACCACTCCATTCTCCCCAGTCCACATTGACCTTTCCCTGGGGAGCCATTACGCCCATCGTGACACACGTGGGAGGCATCTTTGTTATCACTGGAGTCTCATTCAGTGGGGCTGGAGTGTGGTGGCACAACTGTGGCTCCCAGGTCCTTGACTTGAGTGGCTCAGGCCACCTTCCGTCCTCACTCCCAAGCAGCCGAGTCTCTAGGGGCCAGCACACGTGACTCGATTTTGGGGTCCTCTCGCTGATTCGAGGTCTGTCCAGGTTGCCCAGACTGGTCTGCAACCCTGGGGCTCAGGCAGCTTCCCACCTCGTCCTCCCAGAGCCTGGGACTGACAACCTTGAGCCATGGTGCCCAGCCTGAACTTGCACATTCTGTTAGTGGGGCAACACAGAAGCATGCCCCAGGAAGGAGGCCACCACATAACTTGTAGCTTGGACCCTGGGCACCACCACGTGAAACTCGTGTGTTTGTGTTCCAAGGAGTGAGGAGGTATCACTACGTGGCTCAGGCTAGGTTCCATCAGTTTCCCACCTCAGCCTCCCAATGCCACAGCCTGATTGTCTGTCAATCCATGGTCTTTCTGAAACTCTAAACCCAAGGCTGCAGCCTCTTTTCCAAATGATCTCTGTCTGTTCATGATGATCCCAACCCCATATATAAATGGATGCTCTTCTTTTCTTTCTTTTTTTTGAGTCAGAGTCTCACTCTGTCACCCAGGCTGGAGGGTGGTGGCTCACTTCCGGCAACCACACCTTCGACCCACTGGGCTCTGGAGAGTCTTCTCCCCCAGTATTCTGAGGAGCAAGAACGACAGGCAAGTGCCACCACACTCTGCTCATATGGGATGGAAGGTTGCGAGGAAGTCTTACCAAATTGTCCAGGTGCATCTCGGACATGTGGGCTGGGTTTGGCCACCCGCCTCAGCCTCCCAAAGTGCTGGGATGATGAGGTTGAGCCCCTGAACCCAGCCTCGAACCTTCTTCGAAAACAAACCACAAGGCCATCAGTGGTGGCCCACCCCTTGAAACCCAGCACTCTGGGTGTCCGAGGCAAAAGGAAGTCTGGAGCCAAGGAGCCCAAGGACAGCCCATGCCATGCAGGGAGACCTTGTCTCCACATCAATCCTAAGAAGGGGTCTGGGTTTGTGGTGCCCATCATCCTGGCCACTTGAGAGGCTTAGGTGGGAAGATCACTGGAGCACTGATTTTGAGGCTGGCGGTGAATGACTTTCATGTCCCTGGAACAAAACCTGGTCCACAGATCCAGACCCTGTTTCCAAAAACATCAGAATCATACACAGATTCTCAACTGCACGTGGTGTGTTCAAAGGGGGACTGGTTTTATAGCCAGAAAAAGTGGGACTGTGGGAAAGAATTGTCCTCGGGTGAGGGATGTGTCCCCAGACTTTCTTGGCATAAGGTTCTCAATGTTGAGTCAGATTGACAGCCTTCCTGGGACACATTTCTCACCTTGGAGTGGAGGGTCAGCAGGAACCCAGCCAGGGAACCTCAGAAACTCCTGCAACAAAGCAGGGATAGCTATTAGAGGGAACTGTGGATGGAAGGTGCAGAGATTGGGGGAACCACATATTGAGGGGGTGAGGGAAGGACTGAGGGAAGAATTATTCAAGAGAATTGATTTCTTTTTTGACAGATTTTCTTTCTTTCTTTTCCTTTCTCTCCTTTGTTTCCTCACTTGGTAGCCCTGACTGATCTCAAACCGTGCAACTCGGGCCTCCCTCTTGGTCTCGACCTCCCAAACTGTTCTAATCACAGGTTGTCCACGTGGTCAACGTCCAGGTCTTCTTGTCTGGTCTTGAACTATGGGACTGAGGCAATTCTCACTCCGAGGTCTGCCCTCACCCAAGGTTTTCTGGGTTTTGCTTTGGGTTGAGGTGGGGGCTTGCTATGGTGTCCAGCTTTGTCCCAGTTCCCACATTCCAGTCATCTTCCCATCTCCTCCCTAAGTGCTAAGGAGACAGGCGTGAGTCACCCGGCAAGACCCCCTTATGGTTTGAGTCATGCCTTTCCTTTTCCCAAGGCATCCCCTGGGATGAGTGAACCAGTTCACCCTGGGGTATGAGGCAGTTGGAGGTGTGGTCACCCTGGCAGATACACGCCCCTGAGCCAGGTGCTCCTAGGTGGCGGGTTCAGTGGGCTACTCCAGCTGCCCTCTCCAGGGTCCCAGGTCGTCAGAAGGGAGAGGGCCTCACAGTGGCCCCCAAGAGTGGTTTGGAGGCCGGGTTCAAGGGCTCATGTCTGTCATCTCAGCTCTCTGGTAGGCCAAGATGAGAGGATGGCCTGAGTCCCTGGGTTCAAGACCAGGACAGGAATCTTGGCGACACCTCGTCTTTACAAGAAGACAAAAAAAAGACCCAAGCTTGGTGATGCAGGCCTTTTATTCAGAGCACTCGGAAGGCCACACTGGGAGGATTCCCAGAGCCCAGGTGGTGGAGGCCGCAGTGACTGAGAGTGGGCCCCAATGTTATGACCTGGGCTACAGAGCAGGACTCCAACTCAGAACAATTATACCAACCACAACCACCACCACAACCACAGGCCAGGCTCAGGGGCTCAGCCTGGCATCTGGCCCTTTGGAGGCCCAGGCAAGTGGACAGCAGGAGCCTGCTGGTTCAACTCCAGCCAAGGACATGGTGTGAGAGCTCGTATCCGACATAAAAAATAAATCCAAAGATTATCCAATTGTGGTGGAGCAGGCCTGTGTTTCCAACCACTCTGGGGATCAAGGTGGGATAGTCACCTGAGCCCAGCAGGTGGAGTCCATGATGACTGTGGGCGTGCCCCTGCTCTTTGGTCTTACAAAGCGGGAATCTGACTCCAAATAATAAAAATCAACACCACCAGCCCTGCCACCCAGCGTGAGGAGTCACCCTCAGGGATGGGAGAGGAAAATGTGCTGACCGGCCTGTTGTTCATGGGAGATTTCAAAGGTGGCCACTGGTAGTGTCCATCTCATGCCTTTGGCCAAGCAACCCAGAAGGCTTGCCTCCACACTCCACATTTGTGCCCCACAGGAAAGAGGTGTGTGAGTTCATGGAACAGATGACTCCAAGCTGTGGGATCATTGGGCACAGAGCGGTCAAGGTGGTCCAGCAATGCCATGGCCAGCCCAGGTTCTGGTCGCCCTGTTTTCCAACTTCAGGCGTGGGGAGGTGTTCGTCCTCTCTTGATCACACCATCTTCCCCTGCCCAAGCAGACCTTTCCCTGGGTAGCTGTGAACGCCTGTCATGATGCATGTGGGAGACGTCTTTTGTGTACTAGAGTCTCTGTCTGCCAGGTTTGGGCATGGAGGCATGATCGTGGCTCCTGGGCCCTCAACCTGCTGGGCTCAGGTGATCCTCCTGCCTTGGTCCTGAGGAGTCCGGGCTCCATGGACCAGCACAGCTGACCTGATTTTGGGGACCTCTCACTGAGATGAGGTCTGGCCACGTCACCTGGGTTGCTCTTCGAACCCTGGGCTCAGAAAACCTCCCACCTCTGCCTCCCAGGGAGCAGGGCTAACAGCCTTGAGCCACGGTGCCTGACTTGGACTTGTACGTTTGTCAGTATGGATGATGCAAAGGAATGCCGCAGGATGGATGCCACCGCATCCTGTGTATTTGGTACTGGGGGCATCACCATGCACAACTCCAGTGTTCATGTTCCAGGGAATGACGAGGTCTCTTTACGTGGCCCAGGCTGTTCTTGATCTCCCGGGCTCCAGCTGTTCCCCACTTCAGCTTTTCAAAGCCACAGCCCTATTTTCTGCCCATCTATGGTTTTTCAGGAACAGTAGGCCCAAGTCTGGCCCTCCTCCCCAAAGGATCTCTGTTCAGAATGATCCCAACTCCATACACACATCATTGCTCTTTTTTTCTCCCTTTTTTCTTTGAGTCAGAGTCTCAGTTCATCGCCCAGACTGGAGCATCTTGGCTCTCTCCCAGCCACCACAGACTCAGTCCACGGGGCTCCAGCAAGAATTTACCCAGCCACCAAGGAGCCAAAACTACTGGCATGCACCACCACACTGGTTCATTTCTAATGGAGGGTAGAGATGAGGACTTGCCGAGGTTCCCGGGCAGGTCTTGGACTGTGGGCTCAGACTGTCCGCTGGTCTTGGCCTCCCAAAGCACTGGGATGATGAGGCTGAGCCCCTGAGCTCGGCCTCGATCCTTCATTGAAAAAGAACCAGAAGGTCTGGTGCAGCAGCCTACGCATGGAATCCCAGTGCTCTGTGAGGCTGAGGGAGGAGGATCACTAAAGAGCAGGAGCCCGAGGCTAGCCCTGGCCACGCAGAGAGACCCTGTCTTCACACCCATCCAAACAGGGGGTCTAGGGTCGAGATGCCAGTCTTCCCGGCCACTACCGAGTCATAGGCGGGATGATTGCCAGAGCCCACAATTTGGAGACTGGCAGTGAACAACGGTCGTGTCCCTGGGCCACAGCCTGGGCCACAAAGTCAGACCCTGTCTGCAAAAACATCAGAATCATACACAGATTCTCAACTGCGCATGGTGTGTTCAAGGGTGACTGACTTTAGAGTCAAGAAAAATGGATTGGGGGTGAAGAAATGTCCCTGGTGAGGGTTGTGTCCCTGGCCTATCTTGGTGGAAGGTCTTCATTGCTGAGACGGATGGTCGACCTGCCTGCAGAACATTTCTGCCCTCATAGAGGAGAGCTGGCAGGAACCTGGCCAGGGAGCCTCGTG
>NW_006970555.1:20056-22348 GCF_000164805.1 Carlito syrichta | reverse complement strand
CTCATCCCAGGTTTTATGGGTTTTGCTTGGTGTTGCAGTTGGGACTTTCTGGGGTGTCCAACCTGGTCTCAGCTCCGTGTCTCTAGCCATCTTTCCGTCTCAGCCTCCCTGAGTGCTGACGCATGAGTAGCCCAGCCACCCCCTCCTGGAGGTTTGAGAGTCACTCACTCCCTTTCCCTGAAGGGGCCTCTGGAATGAGTGATTGGGTGCACCCTTGGGAATGGGGCTGGTGGAAAGGTGGGTGCTCTGGTGGAGTCACACCTGCCCCAGGCACTCCCTCTTGGTGGGCTCTGTCTGCAATTCTGGCTGCCCACTCCAGGGCCCCAGGTCATCTGAAGGGAGCGGGTCTTGCAGGGGGACCCCCTAGAGGTGTGTGAAGGCCTGGCATGGGGACTCACATCTGTCACCCCTGCACTATGGAAGACCCATGCGAGAGGGTAGCCTGAGCCCCTGGGTTCAAGACCAGGCTGGGCACCTTGGCAAGACATCATCTCTACAGGAAACCAGCAAAATGAGCTGTGTGTGGTGCCACATGCCTGTCATTCTGAACACTCGGGAGGCTGTGGTGAGAGGATTGTCCGAGGCCATTGGGTGGAGGCCATGGTGGCCAAGAACAGGCCATTGTGCTCTGGCCTGGGTATCCTATGGGTCTTAGACTTAGAATATTAGTACCAGCCACCATCACCACAACCACAGACAGGGCTCAGGGGCTCAGACTGGCATCCTGGCCATTCGGAAGCAGAGGCAAGTGGATGACCTGATGCTGTGGGTTCGAAACCAGCCTGGGACACAGGTCAAGAACTCCTCTCGGACACCAAAAATAAATCCAAAGATTAAATGGGTGGAGTGCTGCAGGCCTGTTGTTCCTGCCACTAGGGTGACTGAGGTGGGAGGATCACCAGAGCCCAGCAGGTGGAGTCCATGGTTGCTGTGAGCATGCTCCTGCACTCTGCCTGGGTGTCAGAGTGGTTTTCCGACTCCAAATAATAATAATTACCACCACCGCCACAACCGCCACACCTGTCACCCAGCGCAAGGTGTCACCTTCAAGGATGGGAGAGGGAAAGGCACTTTCCTATCTATCATTTGTGGGAGGTTTTAAAGCTGGTTCCCAGGCACATCCATCCCGTGCCTTCAGCTGTGCATCCCAGAATGCCTGGCACCACCCTCCACACTCGTGCCCGGTGGCAAAGATGTGTGTGAACTCAAGGAATAGACAGCCATGAGCTAGGACAGCAGTCGGGCATGGAGCAATGAAAGCTGCACAGCAACGCTGCGGCCAGCCCAGGTTTCAGTCGCCTGGTTTGCCACCTTTGGTCTGGGAGAGGGTTTCTTACTCTCCGATCACTCCATTGTCTCACGTCCAAATGTCCTTTTCCTTGGGGAGTCATGGTCACCCATCGTGATGCATGTGGGAGGCATTTTTTTATGCCGGAATATCCATCACCCAAGCTGGGGCACAGTGGCACGATCATGGCTCTTGTGGCCTCGACCTGTGCAACTCAGGTGGTCCTCCCGCCTCGACCCCTGAAAAGTCAGGGCTCCGGGGGCCACTATGCCTGACTCGATTTTGGGACCTCTCGCTGAGACAAGGTCTGGTCACATTGCCTGGGTTGGTCTCCATCCTGTGGGCTCAGGCCACCTCCTGCCTCGTCATCCAAGGGCACAGGGCTGAAGGCCATGAGCTATGGTTCCCGGTCTGGACTTGTATGTTCTGTAGGCAAGGGCGATGCAGTGGAACATCCCAGAACAGAGGCTACCGCAACCCATGTAGCTGTGATGCGGGCACAACCACGTGCAACTCCAGTGTTTGCACTCGGGGAGCAATGAGGTCTTGCTACGTGGGCCAGGCTGGTCTTGCACTCCCGGGTTCCAGAGATCCTCCACCTTGGCCCCCCAAAGCCACAGTCTAATTGTCTGCTGATCCACCATCTTTTGGGAACTCTAGACTCAAGCTACGACTTTCTTCGCATATGATCTCAGTCTGTTCACGATGATCCCAAATCCATAATCAAATGGATGCTCTTCTTTTTTTTTCCTTCTTTCCTTTTTTTCTTTGAGTTGGAGTCTCACTCCATTGCCCAGGCTGGAGGGCAGTGGCTCATTCCCAGCCACCACAGCCTTGGCCTGCCTTGCTCTGGTGAGTCTTCCCTGGTCTTATGAAGAGCTGGAGTGAAGTGCCACCATGCCCAGCTCATTTGGGATGGAGGGTAGAGATGAGCTCTCACTGAGGTGCCCAGGTGGGTTTCAGCCCTTGGGCTTGGTCCAGCCACTGACCTCAGTCTCTAAAAG
>NW_006970555.1:17819-19603 GCF_000164805.1 Carlito syrichta | reverse complement strand
AAAAGAGGGCATGGATAGAGGTGTCCATCATCCCAGCAACTCTGGAGGCGTAGGTGGGAGCATTGCCAGAACCCATGATTTTTAGGCTGTGGGTCAATGACGGTCGAGTCCCCGGGCCCCGGCCTGGGCCACAGAGCCAGACCTTATCTCCACAACATCAGAATCATACACAGATTCTCAACTGTGCATGGTGTGCTCACAGGACGACTGGCTTTAGAACCAGGAAAAATGGAACTGGGAGGAAGAATTGTCCCCAGGTGAGGAATGTGTCCTGGGTCTTTCTTGGAAGAAAGTTATTTTTGCCGAGTCAAAGCACCAGCCTGCCTTGGGCATATTTCTCACCTTGGAGAGGAGAGCTGGCAGGGACCCAGTCAGGGAGTCTCGGGAACTCCCGCACTAAAGTGGCAGTAGCCCTTGAGGCAGGGGGTTGGGCTGGAAGTTGCCAAGCTTGTTGGACCCTCACATGTGTGGGGCAGGTGGGAAGAACTAAGGACAGAATGTTTGCAGAAGAATGGATTTCTTTCTTTCTTTCTTTCTTTTTTCCTTCCTTTCTTTCTTCCTTCCTTCCTTACTTACTTTATTTTTTTTTCTTTTCTTTCCTCATTAGGTTACACAGACAGCTCTCAAATAGTGAAACTCAGGCCATCCTCTCAGCCCAGGCCACCCAAACTGCTGGGATCACAGGCTAGACATTTGGTCGAGATCCTCATCATCCAGCCTGGTCTTGAATCTGGGCTGGAGGGCATCCTCCTGCCAAGAACTGCCCTGACCCAAGATTTTCTGAATTTTGCTTGGGGTCAAGGTGGGGACTTGCTATGGTGTCCATTCTGGTCTCGAGCTCCTGGGTTCTGGCCTTCTTCCCATCTTGGCCCTCCCAAGTGCCAAGGAGACAGGCATGAATTACCCGGCTGTTCCCATCCCCTGAAGGTTTGAGAGTGACGTCCTCACCTTCCCAGAGGCTTCCCTGGGAGGAGAGAGAAGTTCCACCATGGGGAATGAGGTGGGTGGAGGGGTGGGTTTCCCAGGGAAGACATGCCCCTGCACCAGGTGCTCCCCTGGGGAGGACTTGGCTGGTGATTCCAGCTGGCCTATCCAGGGTCTCAGGTCATTGGATGGAGCGGGCCTCATCATGGGGCCCCGAGAGTGGTGTGGATGCTAGTCATGTGGATTCACACCTGTAATTCATGCCCTCTGGGAGGCTGAGGCAATAGAATGGCCTGAGTCTCTGGGTTTTAGACCAGCCCAGGTCCTTGGCGAGACCTCATCTGCAAAAGAAACCAAAAAAATGAGCCGAGTGTGGTGGCACACACTTGTTGTTTTGGCCACTAGTGGGCCGAGGTGGGAGCATTGTCTGAGCCAGGCAGGTGGAATCCATGGTGGCCGTGTGCATGCCCCTGTTCTTCAGCCTGGGTGACAGAGTGGGATTCCAAAAACAAATAATAATCATCACCATCACCACCACTACCACCACCACCCCTGCCATCCAGCATGAGGATTCACACTCAGGGATGGGGGAGGAAAAGTGACTTTTCCGGCCTGTCGTTCATGGGAGCTTTCAAAGGTGTCCACCACACTCGTCCATCCTGCACTTTCAGTCATGCAGCCAGAAGGCTTGCCTACACCCTCCAACTCGTGCCCCACGGCAAAGACGCCTGTGAGCTTGTAGAACAGACGTAGGGTCATGGTGGGGCAGAGTGATCAAGGTAGTCCAGCAACACTGTGGCTAGCCCATGTTCTGGTTACCCTGTCTGCCAACTTCAGATGGGGGGAGGGCCCCTTCCCCT
>NW_006970555.1:14892-17488 GCF_000164805.1 Carlito syrichta | reverse complement strand
CTCAGACGAGGTCTGGCCACATCACCCAGGCTGGTCTCTGACCCCGGGGCTCAGGCAGCCTCCTGCCTTTGTCTCCCAGGGCCCGGGGCTGACGTCTGTGAGCCATGGAGCATGGCATGGACTCACACATTCTGTCAGCGAGGGTGATGCAAAGGAACATCCCAGGATGCAGGCCACCGCATTCCCTGTAGCTGGGAATGCAGGCACCAACAATCGTGGCTCAAGGGTTTGCATTGTAGGGAACGACGAGGTCTCACAATGTGTCCCAGGCTGGTCTCAAATTCCCAGGGTCCAGTGTTCCCCTGCCTGGGCTCCCAAACCCACAGTCTGATATCTGCTGATCCACTATCTTTCAGGAACTCTATGTCCAAGGCTGAGGCCTCCTTCCCCAAGGATTTCTGTCTGTTCACAATGATTCCAAGTACATAAACAAATGGATGCTCTTCTTTCCTTTCTTTTTTTGAGTCAGTGTCTCACTCTGTCACCTGTACAGGAAGGCATTGGCTCACTTCCGGCCACTGCAGCCTTGGTCCACCAGGCTCCGGTGAGCCATCACCCCTAGCCTTCTGAGGAGATGGACCAACAGGTGCATACCACAACGTCCGGCTCATTTGGGTTGGAGGGTAGAGATGAAGTCTTGCTGAGTTGCCCGGGCAAGTCTTTGAGTCACAGGCTTGGGCTGACTGCTGGCCTCAGCCTCCCCATATGCTGGGATAATGAGATGAGCCCCAGAGCCCAACCTCAAACCTTCATCGAAAAAGAACCAGAAGTTCGAGCATGGTGGCCCACAGCACACTGGGAGGCCGAGGCTGGTGGATGGCTGGAGCCCAGGAACTCAAGGCCAGCCCAGACCATGCAGGGAGACACCATCTCTGTACTCATCCAATCAGGGGTCTGGGATCAAGGTGCCCATCTTGCCGGCCACTCCAGTGTCTGAAGCTGGAGCATTGCTGGAGCTTGTGATTTCAAGGCTGGTGGTAAACGATGGTCCTGTCCCCAAGACCCAGCCTGGGACACAGAGCCAGACTCTCTCTTGAAAAACATCAGAATCATACACAGATTCTCAACTGCGTGTGGTATGTTCAAAGGGTAATTTGCTTTTGAGCCAGGAAAAATGGAATTGTGGGAAGGAAATGTCCCCAGGTTAGGGATGTGTCCCTGGCCTTTTTTCGCAGATGGTCTTCTTTGCCAATTTCTCTTTCTTTCTTTCTTTCTTTCTTTCTTTCTTTCTTTCTTTCTTTCTTTCTTTCTTTCTTTTTCTTTCCTCACTAGGTTGACCTGCCTGGGGCACATTTCTCACTTTGGAGAGGAGATCTGGCAGGAACCCAGAAAGGGAGCCTGGAGAACTCCAGAACCAAAGCAGAAGCAGCCATTGGGGGGGTTGGGTCTGGAAGGTGCAGAGCTTGGGGGACCCTCACATGTGGAGGGGTAAGGACTGAGAGCTGAAGGTTTGCAGGAGAATGGATTTTTTCTTTTTCTTTCTTTTTTTCTTTCTTTTCTTTCCTCACTAGGTTGCCCAGGCTGCTCTCAAAACACCCAATTCGGACCAGTCTCTCGGCCTGGGCCTCCCAAACTGCTGCTATCACAGGCTTCCCATTTGGTCGACATCCTGGTCTTCTTGCCTGGTCTTGAACTCTGGGGTGGAGGCGTACCTCTTGCTGAAGCCTGTCCTCACCCAAGGTTTTCTGGGTTTTGCTTGGGATCGAGGTGGGGACTTGCTATGGTGTCCATCCCAGTCTCGAGCTTCTGGGCTCTGGGCATCTCCCGTCTCAGCCTCCCTGAGTGCCAAGGAGACAGGCGTGAGTCACCCAGTAATCCCCAACCCCCCTGACGTTTTGAGAGTCAAGTAGCCAGTTTCCCCGAGGCGGACCCTGGGTGGAGCATGCGGGTCCACTCTATAGAAGGAATCGGGTGGAGTGGTGGGGCCCTAGTGGAGAAATGACCCTGCACCAGGCGATTAGCCAGGGCCAGCTCAGTGGGGGACTCTGACTGCCCTCTCCTTGGTCCCAGGTCATCTGAGGGAATAGGTTCTTGTGCTGGGGCAATGAGAGGGTAGTGAAGCCCAGGTGCAGGGGCTCACGCCAGTCACCCCAGTTCTTTGGGAGGCCAGGAGAGAGGATGGCCTGAGCCCTAGGATCAAGTCCAGCCCAGGCACCTTGGCGAGACCTTGTCACTACAAGAAACCAGCAAAATGAACCAAGAATGGTGGGGCGCACCTGTCATTCTGGCCACTTGGGAAGCCTCGGCAGGAGGATCACTGGAGTCCAGCCAGTTGAGTCCGCGGTGGGTAAGAGTGGGCCCTTCTGCTTTGGCCGGGGTGACAGAGCTGGAATCCGACTCAGAATAATAAAACCACCCACCACCACCAAAACTACACTCTGGGCTCAGGGGCTCAGCCTGTCATCCTAGCCCTTCAGAGTCTGAGGTGAGTGGATGGCCTGAGCCTGCAGGTTCTAGACCAGCTCATGACACTGGGTGAGACCTTGTCTTGGCCATCAAAACTAAATCCAGAGATTACCTGAGTGTGGTGGCACAGGCCTGTGGTTACAGCCACTCAGGGGGCTGAGGCAAGTGATCATCTGAGCCTGGGAAGTGG
>NW_006970555.1:13844-14331 GCF_000164805.1 Carlito syrichta | reverse complement strand
TGGCAGCATGATCGTAGCTTTCTGGGCCTTGACATGCAGGAATCAGGTGGTCCTCCCGCTTTGACCTGCAAGCAGCCTCAACTCTAGGGTCCACCATGCCTGACTCGATTTTGGGGCCCTATCACCAAGATGAGGTCTGGTCACATCACCAGGGCTGTTCTCTCACCCCAGGTCTCAGGTAGCCTCCTGCGGCAGCCTCCCAGAGCCCAGAGCTGATGGATGTGAATCATGGATCTGGACCTGGAATTGCACGTGCTTTCAGCAGGGCGATGCCAAGGTATGCCCAGGGATGGAGGCCGCCACATTCTGTGTAGCCAGGACCGTGGGCTCCACAATGCATGACTCGAGAGTTTGCATTCTGGGGAGCAACAAGGTCTCATTACGTCGCCCATGTTGGTCTCGAACTTCTGAGCTCCAATGTTCCCCTGCCTCAGTCTCCCAAAGCCACAGCTCGATTGTCTGCCGTTCATTCATCTTTTGGGAACTC
>NW_006970555.1:11583-13465 GCF_000164805.1 Carlito syrichta | reverse complement strand
ATCTCGTATCCTTAAACAGCCAATCAGGGGTTCTTAGGTCATGGTGCCTGTCATCTTGGCCACTCCTTAGGCTGAGGTGGGAGGATCATTAGAGCACACAAATTCTAGGCTGCAGTAAACGACGGTATTGTCCCTGGTCCCTGGCCTGGGTCACAAAGCCAGAACCTCTCTCCAAAAAACATCAGAATCGTACACAGATTCTCAGTTGCATGTGGTGTGTTCAAAGGGCGACTGATTTTTGAGCCAGGAAAAATGGGATTGGGGGGAAAATGTCCCCAGGTGAGGGAATGCATCCCTGGCATTTATGGTAGTAGGTCTTATTTGCCAAATTAGAGGTTTGGCCTGCCTGCTGCTCTTTTCTCACCTTTGAGAGGAGAGCCAGCATGAACACGGCCAGGGAGCCTTGGGAACTCCCACACCAAAGGTGGGGGCAGCCATTGGGGGGGTTGAAGCTGGAAGGTACTGAGCTTGGGGGACCCTCACATGTGGGGGAGGTGTGGAGGGAAGGATTGAGGGCAGAAGGTTTGCAGGAGAATGGATTTCTTTCTTTCTTTCTTTCTTTCTTTCTTTCTTTCTTTCTTTCTTTCTTTCTTTCTTTCTTTCTTTCTTTCTTTCTTTCTTTCTTTTTTTCCTCAGTAGGCTGCCCAGGCTACTCTCAAACTGTCCCACTCAAGCAATCCTCTCGGCCTGAGCCTCTAAAACAGATGTGATCAATGATTTCATTTGGTCAACATCCTGGTCTTCCTGCCTGGTCTTGAAGGTGCCACCCCAGGCGAGGCCTGCCCTCACCCAAGGCTTTCTGAGTTTTCCTTGGGTTCGAGGAGGGGTCTTTCTCTGGTGTCCAACCTGATCTCAAGCTCCTGAGCTCTCGCCATCTTCCCATTTCGGCCTCCCTGAGTTCCAAGGAGACTTGCGTGAGTCACCCGGTTGTCCCCACCTCCCCAAAATTTGAGTCACCCTGTCCCTTTCCCCAAGCCAGTCCCTGGGGAACAAGACAGGCAAAGGGGTGGGTTCCCTGGTGGAGACACACCCCTGTGACAGGCACTCCCCCCAATGAAGGATGGGCAGGAGACTCCAGCCACTCTCTCAGTGGTCCTGAGTCATTGGAAGGAAGCATGTTCATGGTGGGTCCCTGAGAGGAGTGTGGAGGCAGGGCATGGGGACTCACGCCTGTCATTCCGGTGCTCTGGGAGATCTAGGTGAGAGAATTGCCCAAGCCCCTGGATTCGGGACTACCCCAGCTCATGGAAGAGACAGTCCCAAGCAAGGGCAGTCATCGGTCACAGAGTGATCAAGGCGTCCAGCAATGCCACTGCCAGTCCATGTTCTGGTTGCCCTGTATGCCACCTTTGGGTGGGGGGAGGCCCCTTCCTCTCCCGATCACTCCATCATACCTCACCCATGCGGACGTTCCCTGGGGAGCCGTGGAAGCCCATCGTGATGCTTCTGGGAGGCAATATTTTGATCGCCAGATTCTCCGTTGGGTGGGCTGGGGCACGGTGGCACGATTGTGGTTCCCAGGGCCTCGACCTGTGGGGCTCAGGTGGAACTCCCCAGCCCTGGTTGCTAACTTATAATCAGAGTCCCCATGCATCGATAAGTTAAGAACCCAGTCATCTCGTCATTTACCATTCTGGCAAGTTAAGAGAAGCTGTAATTTGCCATCGCATTTATACGTGAGTTTAAACAACCCAAAATATCAAGGGAGCATTTTGATTTTTTAGGTAAGTTAAAACATATTGGAGGAGACCTAGAACAACCTGAAAAAGAAAAAAATTTGATTAATAACAATTTTGAGTTGTGATACTAAAAGAGTGCAGCCTCCTAATAAAGAGGAATGATTAGTAAAAACAGTAATAATCTCAGCATCCCATGTAAAAGG
>NW_006970555.1:8847-11242 GCF_000164805.1 Carlito syrichta | reverse complement strand
TATGGTAAGTCTTGGGGAAAAACAAAAGTATATCCTCTCCCACATGTCAAAAGGACATTGATCCCTTTCCATTGACCTGTAAGAAGATCCATTTTACCAATTGTTTAACAGTATTCTAGGACTCCAATGTCTTATCATAGCTGAATATCCTTGAGAGTCCAAATTGAGATGATTAATTATAAACATATCATGTTTTATGATATGATAGGGAGGACTATATATGAAATCCCCTTCCTGCAATTTAATTATATGATTATTTAACGTTTGATGGGCTCTCTCAACTATAGCTTTATCTTGAGGCTTATACATAATTCCTGTAGAATGAGAGATGCCAAACTGTGTACAAAACGACTGAAAATCTTTTGATGCATAAGAGGAGCATTATCAGTTAATAGTTGTTTAGGAATACCCAGCTGTGAAAAACAAAATAATAATGTTTGGACTACGTTTATAGGCGTCCCCAGTTCTGGGAGAGGCTAAAATTACATGGGAAAATGTATTCACTGTCACTTGTAGAAATGACAATTTTCCAAAACTTTGGAAATGAGTAACATCCATGTGATACAAAACATTATGTTTTAATCTGCGGGGGTTAACTCCTGAGGGGAGGGGTTATTAGAAGTAAGACATGATGTATAATTTTTCATGATTTGTACAGCCATTTCTCTTGGAATGTGAAACTGGTGCCTTAAAGCTGCAACATTTTAGTGATGAATTTTATGGGATTGCTGAGCTTCATTGACTAAAGAATCTACAAGGAGAAGTCACACGACCTATTTTGTCAAGGTATCTTCTAATTGATTACGTTGATGTAGAGGTCCAGGGAGTCCTGAATAAAATCTAATATAACCTATGTAACATGGTTGGTTTCTAACAATTATTCGTTGCTGTAATTGGTTAAGTAAATCAAGAATAGTTGTCTTATTAACAGGAATGGTGGCTGTTTTAATATGAAGAAAGTGCCCTTTTATATAACAGGAATCAGTATAGAAAGACAATTTTCTCCTCTTAAATCAAGATAGTCACAGATCACAATCCCTCCCCCCGGCACCACTTGCCGGAGGTCATTTGGCACCAAGGGACAAATTTAAATTATATGGATATTTTTCTTCATGATACCTAGCTGCTTATTCTTTTAAGCTTTCCTTATCCTCTGAGGGTAGAGGATCATCATCAACAGGGGCAGTGGTTAACATTGCCTGGGAAGGAACAGAGTAGTAAGGGAATTCTTTCATCTGGTTTCTCTTTTACTTTAATGGGCATTTTATCAATCTTTTGTTGTGGATCTAAGACATCTGTAATTATATTCCATAATGCAAAAGTATCTACAGGCACTCATTCTGGACCGTGGAGAGTGTAATACAATATCAATTTTGTCCTTGTCCTTTGTCCATGTTTCTAAATTAATGAAGGCTTCTTCAGGGAACCAGGAGTACTATTCTTGCACAAAATGTAGAAAACGAGATAAGCATGTAGGGAAACCTTTAATTCCTCTTTTAGAAAGCACATGCATCGAAATACTTATGAACAATTTTCTTTCTTTAGATTCACACTGCCCCATGATCATATCATGGATCAAAAACTGTTTACACTTCCTAGCTCTGTCTGTCTCTAAAGAGGGGTCTGCAGCAGCCTAGGTAATGTTCTATCTGTTCCAATTAAAGTAAGGCTTACCTTTCAGGTCCTGTTTGGGCACCACTTGCCAGTTCCAGCTCCAAGAGTTCAAGATTTCCTGAAGGAGAAACATCGTCGGCATAGGTGAAAACTTGGACAATGACTCTGTTATGTAATTCAGATGCCAATTTACTTTTCTTCTAAAGTTCTTTTATACTTTTAGTTACACACAATTTGGCCTTCAAACCCAGATGCATTTATTTTGTTTTGATCATTGTTCTAACCATGATGAAATACTGTCTGTTTTCCCTCAAATTTGTTACAATGTATCCACTAATAGAATGTGTAAAGCATGTGATTTTTCACAGTGTTCTGTAATTATGAACCCTTGCCATCTAAACTTTTAACAACTTAATGACTAACTTATAATTTTCTAATATTTAATTTTTTTCAAAATACCATTTAAAAGCCTTTTCTACTATTTCTATATTAATCATCTACTCTAAAAAGGAAAAAATTTGTGTGTACTGCAAATTATAAGGCCATCCATCTGTTTTCTTGCATAAATGGCAGCACCTAACATTAAAACACTCGTAATCATCACAAGAACATTTTTCATTATGCAAAAAATACCTATATAACACTTCACAATTAGCAAAATGAAAACAACATCCCCAAATCTAATAATTAGCAACCAACTTAAAAAACTAAAACTAAGCTGGGCTCGATGGCTCAGCCTGTAATCCTGCAACTTTGGGAGGCTGAGGTGAGTGGATTGTCT
>NW_006970555.1:7895-8700 GCF_000164805.1 Carlito syrichta | reverse complement strand
GTCTGGGCAACAGTGTGAGACTCCAACTCAAAAAAAACAAAACTAAAACTAATAAGCCTATTGTGATTCCAAACATGATCTCTATAATTTGCCTCTATAGTCTGCTGACAGGGATAATGAGACCCGTGACGTACATTCAACCCAAGGCTCCCAGGGGTAGGAGAGTGCAAACTGCAATTATTAATCATTATTGCTGGTTCAAAAACCAAAAGGGTGGGGACAGAGAAACTCAAGTGGAGGATCATATCTTGGCAGAAATATTTCCATTTCACTAACTGCTTGTTTCTACTAATAGATTCTTTTAATGGACTACTATTTTTTTGCATCTCCAAACTCTCCAGATACCGAGGTGAACATAAAAAGATGAGTAGAAAAAGCAGGGCCAATAGCTGCCCACAGTTGACCTGAAACCTGGGGTCTTCAGCCTTCTGGACCCTGTCAACATGAAGGTCTCCGAGGCTGGCTTCCGATACCATATATCAGAAGTTTCGGGCCTCGTGGTGGTGCCCTGCGAGGGGTTTGGGGGCTGGTTTTGGGGGCTCATGCCTGTCATCCCGGTGCTCTGGATTGCTGAAGCAAGATAATGGCCTGAGCCCCCGGGTTCGAGACACTCCTGGGCATCATGGCGAGATCTTTACTCTACAAGAAGCCAAAAAACATGAGCCGAGCATGGTGGCACACTCCTGTCGTTCTGGCCACTCGGGGCGAGGTGGGAGGATCACTGGAGCCCAGCTGAAGGAGGTCATGGTGGTTGAGATTGGCCCCTGAGCTCCAGCCTGGGCGACAGAGTGGGACACTGACACAT
>NW_006970555.1:4234-7875 GCF_000164805.1 Carlito syrichta | reverse complement strand
AATAATAATACCAAACTCCACCACCAACACAAACACAAGCCAGGCTCAGGGGCTCATCCTGGCATCCCAGCCCTTCTGAGGCCCAGGTGAGTGGATGGCTTGAGTCTGAGGGATCAACACTAGTACTGAACAAGGGATGAGACCTCATCTCGGCCACCAAAAATAATTCCAAATATTAGCTGGGCTTGGTAGTTCAGCCATGTATTTCCAGCCACTTGGGAGGCTGATGCGGGAGGATCACCAGAGCCCATCAGGTGGAGTCTGTGGAGGCCATGAACATGCCCTGTGCTCCAGTCTGGGCGAAAGAGTGGGATTCCGACAACAAATAATAATCACCACCACTGGGTCAGAGTCCACCGCATCCTGTGTAGCTGGGACGATGGGCACCACCATGAGTGACTTGAGTGTTTGCATTCTGGGGAGCGTTAGGTATTGCTATGTGACCCAGGCTGGTCTTGAACTCGCAGGCTCCATTTGTTCCATGCCTCAGAAAGCCTGATCGTCTGCTGATCCATTGTCTTTTGGGAACTCTAGGCCTCATTCCCCAATGATCTGTCTGTTCACGATGAACCCATCTCCATACACAAATGGATGCTCTTCTTTTATTTTATTTTGAGTCAGAGTCTCACACTTTCACCCAGGCTGGAGGATGGTGGCTCGCTCCTGGCAAGCCCAACATCAGCCCACAAGGCTCTGGTGAGCCGTACCACACAGGCCTTCCGAGAAGCCAGAATGGTAGGCGTGCACTAAAACTCCCAGATCATTTGTAATGGAGGGTATAGACTAGTTCTCGCTGAGTTATCTGGGTGCGTCTCGGATCTGCAGGCTCTGGCCGGAAGTTGGCCTCTGTCTTCCAAAGCACTGGGATGACGAGGTTGAGCCTGACCTCGATCATTCATCGAAAATGAACCAGAAGGCCAGGCGTGGCAACCCACGCCTAGAATCCCAGTGCTCTGGGAGGCCAAAACAGGAGGATGGCTGTAGCCCAGGAGCTCAAGGCCAGCCTGGGCCATGCAGGGATAACCCTTTTCTATACCCATTCAAACAGGGGGCCTGGGGTCATTGTGCCCCTCGTCCCAGACACTCCAGAGGCTGAGGTGAGAGGATCACTGTAGCCCGTGCTTTCAAGGCTGGTGGTGAACTATGGCCTTACCTGGGCCACAGAGCCAGACCCTGTCTCCAAAATCATCAGACTCGTCCACTGATTCTAAACTGCATGTGGTGTATTCAAAGGGCGACTGACTTTAGAGACAGAAATAATGGGACTTGGGGGAAAGAAATTTCTCTGGGTGTGGGATGTGTCCCTGAGATTTCTTGGCAGAAGGTCCTCATTGATGAATAGGAGGGCCAGCCTACCTAGGGCATATTTCTCACATTAGAGAGGAGAACTTGCAGGAACCCGGCTACAGAGCCTCTGGAACTCCTGCACCAAAATGGGGGCAGATATTGGGCTGGGTTTGGTTGTAAGGTGCTGAGTTGTGGGACCCTCGTATGTGGGGGAGACAGTGGAGGGAATGACTGAGGGCAGACGGTTTGAAGGTGAATGGATTTCTTTGTTGACTTGGAATTTCATTCTTTCTGTCTTTCTTCTTTCTTTCTTTCTTTTTTCGTTTTCCTTTCTTTCTTTTCTTCTCTCTCTCTCTTTGCTTCCTCACTAGGTAGCCCTGGCTGCTCTCAAATCACACAACTCTAGCCTTCCTTTAGGCTTCAGCCTCCCAAACTGCTCCAATCACAGGCTTTCCATTTGGGTGACATCCTGATCTTCCTGTCTGGTCTTGAACTCGACCTGAGACAATCCTCCTGCCGAGGCTGGCCCTCATACAAGGCATTCTGGGTTTTGCTTGGGATCGAGGTGGGGGCTTGCTATGAGGTAGAGGCTGGTCTTAGCTACCGGGCCCCTGACATCTTCCCATCTCAGCCTCCCCAAGTGCCAAGGAGACAGGCGTGAGTCACCCAGCTGGCCCTGCCACACCTAACGGTTTGAGAATCACACCCTCCCTTTCCTCAAGGTGGCACCTGGGAGGAGAAAGCTGGTCCACCCTGGGGAATGAGGTGGGCAGAGTTGTGGTTACCCCATCGGAGACACATCCCTGTGCCAGGCCCCCACTCAGGTGGGCTGGGCGGGCAACTCAGACTGCTGTCTCCAGGTCCCGGGTCATCTGAAGGGAGCGAGCCTTGCTGTGGGGCCCTGAGCAGGGTGTGAATGCCAGGTGCACGTGATCAGGCCTGTCATGCCAGCCCTTTTGGAGGACAAGGTGAGAGGATGGAGCATCCTCGGGTTTGAGACCAACCCCAGTACCTTAGCGAGACTTCATCTCTACAGGGAACCAACAAAATGAGCCGAGCATGGTGGTGCATGCCTATCATTCTGGCCACTCGGATGGGCACAGAGGAAGGATTGCCGGAACCCAGGGAGTGGAAGCCACAGTGACTGAGATTGGGCCCCTGCACTCCAACCTGGGTGACAGAACAGGACTCTGAATCAGAATAATAATATGAACCACCACCGCTTTAACCACAGGCCAGCCCCCAGGACTCAGCCTGGCATCCCAGCCCTTTGGAGGCTGAGGCAAGTGGACAGCCTGAGCCTGCGGTTTGGAGGTCAAGCCGGGACACTGGGTGAGACCCCATCTCGGTCATCAAAATTAAATCAAAATATTAGCCAGGCATGGTGGTGAAGTCCTGTGCTTCCCCACACTCTGGGGACCAAGGTGAGAGGATAACCTGAGAACGGCAGATGGAGTCCGCGGTGGCCGTTAGCGTGCCCCTGTGCTCCGGCCTGAGTGACAGAGGGATTCCAAGTTCAAAAGAATAATAACCACCACCACCAAAACCACCACCACCCCTGCCACATAGCACCAGGAGTCACCTTCAGGGATGGGAGAGCAAAAAGGCACTTTCCCACCTGTCATTCACGGGATGTTTCAAAGGTGTACTCTGCGCACATCTGTGCCATGCCTTCAGGCACATGTCACAGAAGGCCTGCCTCTACCCTCCACACTCATGACCCATGGCAAAGTCATGTGTGAGCTTATGGAAGATATGGCCCAAAGTTAGGGTGGCTGTCAGGCAGAGTGATCAAGGTAGTCCAGCAACCCTGTAGACAGCCCAGGTTTCGGTAGACGAGTCTGCCACCTTCAGGCTAGTGGAGGGTCCCTTCTTCTCCTGATCCCTTTATTGTCCCCCACCCATGCAGATATTTCCCTGGAGACCTGTTTTTCTCACTGGAGTCTCCGTTTGTGGGACTGGTGTGTGGCACCACGATGGTGGCTCCCCAGACCTTGACCTGTGTGGTTCAGGCGTTCCTCCTGCCTTGGCCCCTGAGCAGGCAGGATTCCATGGCCATCATGCCTGACTCGATTTTGGGGACCTCTCACCAAGACGAGGTCTGGCCACTTCTCTCAGGCTGGTCTCCGACCCCTGGACTCAGGCAGCCACCTGCCTCGGTCTCGCAGGGATCACGACTGATGGCCATGAGACACAGTGACTGGCCTGGAAACGTATGTTCTGTCGGCAGAAGTGATGCAATGACACCTGAGATCGAGGCCATTGCATTACATGTAGCTGGGACCGCAGCTCAAGCACATGTGACTCCAATGTTGTTGTTCCAGAGAGCAACGAGGACTCACTACATGGCCCAG
>NW_006970555.1:2310-4214 GCF_000164805.1 Carlito syrichta | reverse complement strand
GGCCCATGGGGTTCCAGCGAGCCTTCTCTCCCAGACTTCCGAGGAACCAGAAAGACAGTGGTGCACCACCATTCCCAGTTCATTTGGGATGAAGGGTAGAGATGAGTTCTTGCCATGTTGTCCAGGTGCATATTGGACCCACGACATCGGGCCGGCTGCTGGCCTTGGCCTCCAATTCACTGTGGTGATGAAGCTGAGCCCTCAAACCCGGTCTTGATCCTTCATGAAAACAAAAGAGAAGACTGGAGTTGGCGGCCCACACCTGGTTTCCCAGTGCTCTGACAGGCTGAGGCAGGAGGATGGCTGGAACCCAGGATTTCAAGGCCACCCAGGGCCATGAAGGGAGACCCTGTCTCTGCACCCTTCCATATAGGTGGTCTGGGGTCATTGTGCCCATTGTCCCGGCACTCTGGAGCTGTCACGGGTGAATTACTGGAGCCTGAAATTTCAAAACTGATGGAGAACGATGGTTGTGTCCGCGGGGCCTGACAGTGTCCACAGGGCCAGACCCTGTCTCCTAAAAACGTCAGAATCGTACACAGATTCTCAACTGCTCTTGGCATATTCAAATCTTGACATGCTTTAGAGCCAGAGAAAATGAGTCTGGGGATAAGTAAATGTCTCCGAATGAGGGATATGTCTCCAGGATTTCTTTTTGGAAGGTTCTAGCTGTCGAGTCTAGGACAGGGCTACCTGGGGCACATTTCTCACCTCAAAGAGGAGAGCTGGCAGGAACCCGGCCATGGAGCCTCGAGGACTCCTGCACCAAAGTGGGGCAGCCATTGGGGGAGTTGGTGCTGAAAGGTGTCGAGTTTGGGGGACCCTCACAGGTGGGGGACGGGAGAGAAGGACTGACAGCAGAAGGATTGCAGGATATTGGATCTCTTCCTTCCTTCTTTCCTTTCTTCTTTCTTTCTTTCTTTCCTTCCTTCCTTCCTTCCTTCCTTCCTTCCTTCCTTCCTTCCTTCCTTCTTTCTTTCTTTCTTTCTTTCTTTCTTTCATTCTTTCTTTTCTTTTCTCACTATTTTGCCCTGACTGCTCTCAAACCGCCCAAATTGGGCCATCTTCTCTGCCTGGGCCTCACAAATTGCTGCAATAACACTCTTTTCATTAGGTCAACATCCTGGTCTTCTTGCCTAGTCTTGAACTCTCGTCTGGAGGAAATCCTTCCAGCGAGGCCTGCCCTCACCCATGGTTTCCTGGGTTTTGCTTCGGGTCGAGGTGGGGGATTTTTATGTTTTCCAGCCTGGTCTTGAGCTACTGGGATCCAGCCTTCTTTCCATCTTGGTCTCCCCGAGTGCCGAGAGACAGGCCTGTGTCACCCAGCCATCCTACCCCCCAAAAAGTTTTGAGAGTCACACACTCCCTTTCCCCCAATTCAGATCCTGGGAGGAGTGGGTTCTTCCACCCTGGGGAATGAGGCGGGTGGAGGGGTGGGCACCATGGTGGAGACACAGCCCCAGGGAGGGCTCAGTGGGCAACTGCAGCCACCCTCTCTGGGCTCCTGATCATCAGAAGGGAGCAGGCCTCACAGTGGCATCCCAAGAGGGGTGTGGAGGCTGGGTCTGGGGCTCAAGCCGGTCATCCTAGCACTCTGGGAGGTCGAGGCAAGAGGATGGCCTGAGGTCTGGCTTCGAGAGGATGGCCTGAGGCCCAAGCAACTTGGCAAAACTACATCTCTACCAGAAACCCAAAAAATGAGCCAATCGTGGTGCTGCATGCCTTTCATTCCAGCCATATGGGAGGCAGCGGCAGGAGGATCACTGGAGCCCAGCCGGTGGAGGCTGCGATGGCTGTGGGCAGTCCCTGGTTCTCCTGCCTGGGTGACAGAGCAGGACTCCAACTTAGACTATTAATACCAACCACCACCACCACAACCACAGGCCAGGCTCAGGGGCTCAGCC
>NW_006970555.1:0-1467 GCF_000164805.1 Carlito syrichta | reverse complement strand
GCCTCAGCCTCCCAAAGCCACAGCCCGATTGTCTACTATCCACCATCTTTTGGGAACTCTCCACCCAAGACTGCGGCCTTCTTTCCAAATGATCTCTGTCTATTCACGATGATCTCAATCTCCATGCACAAATGGATACTCTACTTTTGTTTCCTTTTTTTCTTTGAGTCAAAGTCTCACTCCATTGTCCAGGTTTTAGGGTGGTGGTTCCCTCCCCGTCACCAAAGCCTTGGCCCACCGGACTCTGGTGAGACTTTCCCCAGCCTTCCAAGGAGCCAGAATGACAGACGCATGCCACCATGCCTGGATCATTTGGAATGGAGGGTAGAGATGAGTTCTCTCCAAGTTACCTGTGCAGGTTTCAGCCCACAGGCTTGAACAGGCCACTGGCCTTGGCCTCTCAACAGCTGGGATGATGAGGCTGAGCCCCTGAACCCAGCCTTGATCCTTCATTGAAAATGAACCAGAAGGCCTGGCACAGCATCCCACGTATGGAATCCCAGTGCTCTAAGAGGCTGAGGTGGGAGGATGGTTGGAGCCCAGGAGCCAATGTCCAGCCCAAGCTATGCAGGGAGACTGTGTCTCCACACCCATCCATATTAGGTGTCTAGGGTAGAGGAGCCCATCATCCTGGCACTACCACCACCTCCACCACCACAGGCCAGGCTCAGGAGCTTAACCTGGCATCCTGGCCTTTCAGAGACCCAGGCAAGTGGACAGCCTGAACCTGCAGGTTCAACAATAGCCAGGGACACGTGGTGAGACATCATCTCAGCCATCAAAAATAAACTCAAAGATTAGCCGTGTGTGGTGGCATAGGCCTGTGTTTCCAGCCACTCGGTGAACCGAGGCAGGAAGATTGCCTGAGTTGGGCATGTGGAGGCTGCGGTGGCCATGAGCATGCCCCTGCACTCCAGCCTGGGTGACAGAGCGGGGTTCAGACTCCAAATAATAATAATCAGCACAACCATCACTCAAAGCGGGGGATGTCACTGGCAAAGGGTTGGAGCTGGAAGCTGTCGAGCTTGTGGTACCCTCGTATTTATGGGGGGTGGGGGGAAAGTACTGAGAGAAAAACGCTTGCAGAAGAATGGATTTCTTTGTTGACTTAGATTTTCTTTCTTTATTCCTTTTCTCCTCTCTCTCTTTTGTGTCCTCACTAGGTAGCCCTGGCAGCTCTCAAACTGCCCAACTTGGGCCTTCCTCTTGGCCCTGACTTCCCAAACTGCTGCAATCACAGGCTTTCAATTTGGTCAGCATCCTGTTCTTCCTGTCTGGTATTGAACTCTGGTCCTGAGGTGATCCTCCTGCCAAGACCTGCCCTCACCCAAGGTTTTCTGGGTTTGGCTTGGAGTTGAGGCGGGTGCTTGCTATGGTGTTGAGTCTGGTCTCAGCACCTGGGCTCCAGCCATCTTCTTGTCTCGTCCACCCCCAGTGCTAAAGAGACAGGCATTAGTTGCCTGGTCA
>NW_006970554.1:0-1466 GCF_000164805.1 Carlito syrichta | reverse complement strand
GCATGTTGCTTTCTCTCCACCTCCAGTAAGGAGTAGAGGGGAGGGGATTGAGGCAGGGATGAGGTGAGACTTGGTGGGTTATTTACATATTTGGTATGTGGGCTTAAGCGCTGTGGGAAACCATAAGTAGGTATTACATTTCCAGGTGAGAAATCACGGTTTTAGCTTTTAATTAACCCTTTATTTTATACTGTGTAATTCATGTTCATATTAGAAAAACATAAAAATTAAGAAACATAAGAGAAAAGATCATTCATAAGAAATCTCCCTTGCTTTGTGCCACATAATACAGATAGTACTTACAAAGGAAAGAAGAATGAAGCCATCGTCCTAGGTCACTAACTCCCCCAAGTGACTGGTCTGAGATAACTAGGAAGAGCACAAAGACGCCCTATGGAGTCTTTCAAAGAGAGAGTAACAACCTGCACAACTGTGTCAGTGAAGCCTTTAGTTAAAACAAAGCCAGAAAATCCCAATTATGCATGTTCAGAAGTCACATGACAGGACTAGGACATGTACATGAAGACTCATGCACAAAATATTTTGATTGGAGAAATGGCAAAAAGCAAGGTGTCACAAGTTGTATAATTCTTACCCACTTACTTGCCATTTGTCAAGTCTATAAATAGTCTGAGATTTTATCCTACTTGCAAGCTGCTACAATATCGTGGATGCTAGTAGAAGACACAAGATATCTGGATCAGAGACAAAGGACTATATTAATCATGGCACAGCAAGAAGTATGAGCTTCCTGCTGTGTCAATTTCCCTTATTCCTCAAGTCCCATGAGGTGACATAGGTGGATGTCCCTTGCAAAAAATTTTTGTCAGGTGGATGTCCCTTGCAAAAAATTAAACACTTCTTTGGGCTTCCATGCACTGGGTAGCTCATAAAACCCAGGCCTTGTCCCTCTTTTCTATGTCTTTTCACATATGTGTTCTCTCAAAAAACAATTCCTTCTCTCATCCTTAAGCATCATATCCAGGTTGATGACTCATCCAGTATTCCCACCCCCATAGAATTTTCCCTAAAAGGCATATTGCTAAAATGCAGTTGCTGCTTCTCAAAGTAGCCATCAGAAAGGACAGTTTATCTAAAAATCAGTGAATGTGAACAAAACTGGGCAAGTACTTTCCTTGTTAAAAGAGAATGTGTGGGTTATTCTGGAGCTGGTCTCCTGAAGAGTTTAGGGCCGATTTCAGGCCTGGGCTGGGGATAATTAGTGATTAGGTGACTAGTTAGCAGGTTACCAAATCGTTAAGTCTCAGAGGAGACCTGGGTAGTCTACATTTTAGGTTAACTGCTCCTTTTATGACTTCCGATGGCACCTAGTTTGGAGAATAAACATCTTTGTAATTAGCCTGTGGGCATGGAAAGGTATTTGATGTCTGCATCTTTTTTTTTAATCAGGATTTGTCTCTGCCAGCCCCAGTACATTTTTAAATCCCTGAAGATAAAAAGCCTGT
>NW_006970553.1:0-674 GCF_000164805.1 Carlito syrichta | reverse complement strand
GGACTTAACTAGCTGACTTAACCAGCTAGCCTACTGGCTAGACAGTTGAGTTAATTATGTAGGTACCTAGCTAGTCAGTTGGCTAGTCAATTGAATTAACTAGCTGTCTTAACCAGCTATCCAGCTGGCTATGCAGCTGACTCAACTACCTTATTTAACTAGTTAGCCAGCTGGTTAATCAGCTTACCTAACTAGATGATATCTTTAACTAGCCAGGTGACTAGTCAGCTGACTTAAATAGCTAGCTACCTATGTATACCGCTGGATTGCCAGCTGACTTAACAACCTAGGTACCTAGCTAACCAGCTGGCTAGCCAGCTGAGTTAAATAGCTAGCTACCCAGTAAGCAGCTGGCTAGCCAGCTGACATAACAAGCTGATTAACTAGCTAACCAGCTTACTTAACTAGCAGACTTAACTATCTAGTTTCCTAAATTGCCAACTGACTTAACCATCTGAAATAACTAGCTAGCTACCTAGCTAGCTAAATAGCTAAATGACTTAACTAGCTAGCCAACTGACATAAATAGCTGAATTAACTAATTAGCTACCTAGCTAGCCTGCTGACTTAACTAGCTGAAATATCTAGCTAACCACCTGTCTAGCCATTTGAATTGATTAGGTTTTTAACTAGCAAGGCAGCAGGCTAGCCAACTGACTTAATGAGGTGACTAA
>NW_006970552.1:0-760 GCF_000164805.1 Carlito syrichta | reverse complement strand
ATATAATGCTATCATCTCAGGATTCAAGAAGTACAGCAATCAGCCAGGCATTATGGCTCACGTCTATTAATTCCAGCACTTTGGGAGGGTGAGGTGAGAGTATTGCTGAGCCCAGGGGTATGAGACCAGTCTGGCAGCAGCTTGGTGAGGCCTCATCTCTACAATAAATTTTTTTAAAAATTAGCTGGGCATGATAGTGTATGCCTGTAGTTCCAGTTACTTAGAAGGCTGAGGCAGGATTGTCTGAGTCCCCCAGCAGGTCAAGTCTGTGGTGGCCATAAGCAGTATGCCACTGCACTCCATTCTGGGTGGAAAAGTGAGACACCAACTCAAAAAAAAAAAAAAAAAGTACAGTAACTAATAACCATTACAAATTGATTACTATATTGAACTGGAGACAGCACATTCATCATAGCAAGTGTAGGCTTATATTAGCAGCCAGAGAAAAATCAATAAGCATAAAAAGATGTGGAGTACAGACTGTAACTCATAACACTAGAAATCTATTTGATAGTGATTTTTTTTTTCTGAGTTGGAGTATTTCTCTGTTGCCCAGGCTGGATTGCAGTGGCATGCTTATGGCCGCTCCAGCATCAGCCTGCTCTGCTCAGGCGATCCTTCCACATCAGCCTTCCAAGTGGTTGAAACTGCAGGCAGGAGCTTCCACACCTGGCTAATTTTTTTTTTTTTTTTGACTTATTGTGGAGATGAGGTCTCACTGAGTTGCCTGGGCTGTTCTAGAACCGGTGGGCTCAGGCAA
>NW_006970551.1:0-791 GCF_000164805.1 Carlito syrichta | reverse complement strand
ATTAAACAGTAGGTCTTAGAGGTTTTATCGAAGATGTGTTGATTGAGAATTTGGAGATTTGATTCTCTGTCCTGATCCATTGGCCTATGTACCTATTCTGGTACCAACATCAGGCTGTGTTGATTACTGTAAACATATAGTAAAGTTTGTAGTCTGGAACTGCCATAGTTCCTGCTTTGTTTATTTTGATAACATTCTTTTGGCTATTCGTGATTGTTTATGGTTTCTTATGAATTCTTTATTGTAATTTCCAAGTCTGAGAAGAATGATGCTTACTTAATGGTTATTTCATTGAATCTGTAGATTGACTAAAAGGCTAATTTTTACATTAGAAGAGGTAAGTAATGTCACGGTAACAAGCATGTCAAATTGTCATTGATGACATCAGTCTCAGAACTTTGACATCATAATGGGAGGACCTTTACTACTGAGCAATCCTTAGGCTTCAAGCACTTGTGTACAGTGCTCTGCCAAATGCGGTAGACTTGGTGAATTTCATTCCCGAGAAGTGAAGGGAACCATGTGTTCACATCTGTCCAAAAATTTCTCCTGGGATAAGTGACCATGCAAGAAAGCTCTAAAGGAGGTAGGCTTTTTTTTTTAAAGCAGTGTTTATTGAGAGGACTGAGAAACTCCCAAATTGTGAGGGGCCTGTGGAGGTTACCCAAGAGATTGTGTTTTATCATTATGGTCACAGAGTCCTTTTGAGGCTTCGTTATAGCACAACAAAATAATATTTTAGCACTTTCTTCAGTTTAGAAACTTTTGGATTTTTTGAGTATTGTGTAAGA
>NW_006970550.1:0-782 GCF_000164805.1 Carlito syrichta | reverse complement strand
TGCCTTCATCCTACACACTCTTGACCCACAGCAAAGATGTGTGTCATCTCATGGAACAGATGGCCCTGAGCTAGGGTGGCCATCGGGCACAGAGCGATCAAGGTGATCCGACAATGCCATGACCAGTCCAGGTTCTGGATGCCCTGTCTGCCACCTTTGTCGGAGGGAGTGCCTTTTCCTCTCACAATCACTCCATCTTCTGCTGCCCATGCGGTCCTTTCCCTGGAGAGCAGTGGACGCAGGTTGTGATGCATGTGGGAGGCATCTTTTTGGTTGCCAGAGTCTCCAACGCCTGGGCTGGGGGCACAGCAGCACGATCATGGCTCCCTGGGTCTCCCGACTTGGGCCCCAAGTAGCCAGGACTCTGGAGACCACCACACATGACTCAATTTTGGGGGTCTCTTGCCAAGACGCGGTCTGTCCACATCGCCAGGCTGGTCTCTGACTCCTGGGCCCAGGCTGTGTCCCTTCTCGGCCTCCCAGGTTGCAGGGCTGATGGCCATTACTCATGGTGCCCGACATGGACTTGCACATTCTGTCAACAGGGGCAATGCAAAGGAATGCCCCTGCATGGAGTCTACTGCATCCCATGTAGCCGGGACCATGGATGCCACCATGCGTGACTCCAGTGTTTGCATTGTGGGGTGTGATGAATTCCCACTAAGTGTCCCAGGCTGGTCTCCAACTCCAGGGCTCCAACATTCCCCTACCTCAGCCTCCCAAAGCCACAGTCTGATTTTCTGTCAAGCCACCATATTTTGGGAATAATAAGCCCAAGGCTG
>NW_006970549.1:0-2438 GCF_000164805.1 Carlito syrichta | reverse complement strand
TTAATTAAGTCAGCTGTCTAGCCAGCTGCAAAAGCATGGTAGCTAGTTAATTAAATCAGCTGACTAGCCAGCTGGCTAGCTAGTTAAGTCATACAGTTAAGTCAGCTCGTGGGTAGCAAGTTAGCTACATAGTTAGGTAGTTAACTCAGTTGGCAAATCAGCGGGCTATGTAGATCGGTAGCTAGTTATGTGAGCTGCTAGCCATGAGGCTATCTTGTTATGTCACCTAGTTAAGTCACCTGGCTATCCAGCTATATAGCTAGGTAGCTAGCTAGTTAAGACTGTTGGCTAGCCAACTGGCTACTTTGTTAAGTCAGCTAGTTAAGTCAGCTGGCTCGGCTGCTGGCTAGCTAGGTAGCTAGGCAATTAAGTCAGCTTGCTAGACAGCTGGCAAGCTAGTTACGTCAGCTGGTTTGGTCAGCTGGCTAACCAGTTGGCTAGCTAGTTATGTCAGCTCGTTAAGTCAGTTGTCTAGCCAGCTGCTAGCTATTAAAAAGCTAGTTACATCAGATTCATAGATAGCTGGCTCGCTAGTTATTTCAGCTAGTTAAGTCAGCTGACTGACTAGGTAGTTAGCTAGTTAATTCAAATAGATATGTCAGCTAGCCAGCTAGTTAAATCAGCTAGTTTAGTCAGTCACATATATGATAGCTAGCTAGGGAGGTAGTTAGTTAAAGCAGTTAGTTAAGTCAGCTGACTATGAAGTTAGTTGAGTCAGCTATTTAGATAAGCTGACTAGCTAGTTAAGTCACCTAGTTAAGTCAGCTCGCTGGCCACAAGGTTAGCTATGTAGTTAGGTAGTTAAGCCCTCTGGCAAGCCAGTGGGCTAGCTATATAGGTAGCTAGTTAAGTCAGCTGGATTGCAATCATTCATCTAGTTATGTCAGCCAGTTAAGTCAGCTTGCTATCCAGCTGTCTGTCTAGGTAGCTAGCTAGTTAAGTCTGCTGGCTAGCCAGCTGGCTACTTCGTTAACTCAACTAGTTTAGTCAGCTGTCTAGCCTGATGGCTAGCTATGTAGCTAGGTAATTAAGTCAGCTGGCTAGCCAGGTGGCTAGCTAGTTAAGTCAGCTTGTTAAATCATCCTGCTAGCCAGCTTGACATCTAGGTAGGTAGCTACTTATGTCAACTATATAGCCATCTGACTAGATAGTTAAGTCACCTAGATAAGTCAGTTGACTAGCCTGCTGGCTAGCTAGGTAGCTTGCTATGTAAGACAGCTGGCTAGACAGCTGGCTAGCTAGATAAGTCACTTAGTGAATTCAGCTGGATAGCCAACTGGCTAGCTACATAGCAAGCTACTTACTTAAACTGGCTAGAAAGCAGGTCAACTAGTTAAGAGAGCTAGTTAGCTCAGCTGCCTAGACAGGTTGGCTAACTAGGTAGTGACCTAGTTAAGACAGTTGGCTGGCAAGATGGCTAGCTAATTAAGTCAGCTAGTTAAGTAAGCTGTCTATCCAGGTGGCTAGAGAAGTAGAGAGCTAGTTTAGTTATCTGGCTAGCCAACTGGATAACCACTTAAGTCAGCTACTTTAGGCACCTGGCTGGCCAACTGCCTAGGTCATTTATCAAGTAGTTAATTCAGCCTGCTTACCAGCTTCCTAACTAGTTTAGTCACCTCATTAAGTCAGTTGGCTAGCCTGCTGCCTTGCTAGTCAAAAACCTAATCAATTCAAATGGCTAGACAGGTGGTTAGCTAGATATTTCAGCTAGTTAAGTCAGCAGGCTAGCTAGGTAGCTAACTAGTTAATTCAGCTATTTATGTCAGCTGGCTAGCTAGTTAAGTCATCTAGCTATTTAGCTAGCTAGGTAGCTAGCTAGTTATTTCAGATGGTTAAGTCAGTTGGCAATTTAGGAAACTAGATAGTTAAGTCTGCTAGTTAAGTAAGCTGGTTAGCTAGTTAATCAGCTTGTTATGTCAGCTGGCTAGCCAGCTGCCTACTGGGTAGCTAGCTATTTAAGTCTGCTGGTTAGCCAGCTGGTTAGCTAGGTACCTAGGTTGTTAAGTCAGCTGGCAATCCAGCGGGATACATAGGTAGCTAGCTATTTAAGTCAGCTGACTAGTCACCTGGCTAGTTAAGGATATCATCTAGTTAGGTAAGCTGGTTAGCCAGCTGGCTAACTAGTTAAATAAGGTAGTTGACTCAGCTGCATAGCCAGCTGGATAGCTGGTGAAGACAGCTAGTTAATTCAATTGGCTAGCCAACTGGCTAGCTAGGTACCTACATAATTAACTCAACTGTCTAGCCAGCGGGCTATCTGGTTAAGTCAGCTAGTTAAGTCCGCTGGTTAGCCACCTTGTGAGGTAGGTTGCTAGCTAATTCAGTCTGCTGGCTAGCCGGCTTGTTAGCTAGTTAATTCAGCATGTTAAGTCACCTGGCTAACCGGCTGGCTAGCTAGGTGGCTAACTAGTTAAGCCAGCTGTCTAGCCTGATGGCTA
>NW_006970548.1:0-426 GCF_000164805.1 Carlito syrichta | reverse complement strand
CAAGTAGCTGGGAATACAGGCATGCGCTACCATGCCTGGTAATTTTTGATTTATTGTAGAGAGAAGGTCTTGCCTGCCCAGGCAGGTCTCAAACCCATGGGATCAGGCAATCCACTCACCTCAGTCTCCCAAAGGTGCAGGATAACAGGCTGAGCCACCAAGACCAGTGGAATTATGTTTTTTAATTGGGTTTCTGTTTGTTTATTTTTGGTGTAGAGAAGTGCGATTGTCTTTTGTACGTTTATTTTATATCCTGAGACTTTGCCAAAGGCCTTTATCAGTGTAAGGAGGTTTTTGACAGATTCTCTTGGGTTTTCTAGGTACACAATCATATCATCTGCAAAGAGAGATAATTTGACTTCCTCTTTTCCTATTTGGATACTCCTGATTGCCTTCTCTTCTCTGATTGCTCGAACCAGGACTTCC
>NW_006970547.1:0-713 GCF_000164805.1 Carlito syrichta | reverse complement strand
GGTAGTTAGCTAACGAGTTAATTTCAGTTGGATGGGCAGCTAGCTAACTAGATTAGCAAACGAAGTTAAGTCAGCTGGATGAGTCAGCTAGCCTGCTCATTAGCTAATGAGATAAGTCAGATGATTAAGTCACCTACTAGCACTTTAGATAATGATTAAGCTAACTAGTTATCTAGCTGGTTAAGTCAGCTAGCTAGCAAGGCAGCTTGCTATTTAAGTCAGCTTGTTAGCTAGGTAGCTATCTAGTTAGCTAACTATTTAAGCCAGCTGACTAGATAGCTAGCTAATTAGCTAACTAATTAAGTCAGCTGGTTAGCTAGGTAGTTGCTAGTTAAATAAGTTGGCTAGCCAGTTTGCTCGCTGGTTAATTCAACTAGTTAAGACAGCTGGCTAGCGAACTGTCTAGGAGGGTAGCTAACTAGTTAAGTCAGCTAGATAGCTACCTGGATAGCTAGTGATGCCAGCGAGTTAAATCAGCTGGTTAGCCAACTGGCTAACTGGTTTAGTCAGCTAGTTTAGTCAGTTGTATATCCAGCTGGCTAGGTAGGTAGCTAGCTACATATGTCAACTTGCTGGCCAGCAGAATAGTTTTAGAAGTCAGCTAATTAAGTCAGTTGGCTAACCTGTTGGCTAGGTAGAGAGTAAGACAGGTGGTTAGCAAGCTTGTTAGCTTAAGTCAGCTAAGTAATCAGCTGGCTAACCAGCTGGCCAGA
>NW_006970546.1:0-538 GCF_000164805.1 Carlito syrichta | reverse complement strand
GAGGGTGAGCATCACAGGTTGGGGCTGGAAGGTGCCAAAGTTGGGGGACCCTCATATGTTGGCATAGGGGGGAGGACTGAGGGCAGAAGGTCTGCTGGGGAATTTCTTTCTTTCTTTCCTTCTTTCTTTCTTTCTTTCTTTCTTTCTTTCTTTCTTTCTTTCTTTCTTTCTTTCTTTCGTTTCTTTCTTTCCTTCGTTTCTTTCTTTCCTTCCTTCCTTCCTTCTTTCTTTCTTTCTTTCTTTCCTTCCTTCCTTCCTTCCTTCCTTCCTTCCTTCCTTCCTTCCTTCCTTCCTTCCTTCCTTCTTTCTTTCTTTCTTTCTTTCTTTCTTTCTTTCTTTCTTTCTTTCTTTCTTTCTTTCTTTCTTTCTTTCTCTTTCCTCACTAGGTTGCCCAGGCTGCTCTCAAACCACCCAACTCGGGCCATCCTCTCGACCTGGGCCTCCAAAACTGCTGTGATCACTGGCTTTCCATTTGGTCAACATCCTGGTCTTCCTGACTGGTCTTGACCTCAGCTAGAGGCGATCTTTCCATCAGGGG
>NW_006970545.1:0-698 GCF_000164805.1 Carlito syrichta | reverse complement strand
GAATTTGGAATCCAAATCGACAGGAAAAATCAGGGCATCTTACTGAGAATTTAAAGAAAATCCGGTTCTAGGAGTTCTCATTTCCAGAATCTACAGAGCCACTTGATAAGGTTTAATCAGCAATCTGGGCCTCTGGGTTCCTACATTTTCAGAGCTACTTGCTCCTTGGATATGCTAAATCTGTGATTACAGATCCTCAGGATCTTCTAGTCTTCTTGTTAGTTCTAATCACGTATTTGGCCCTAGAAATCCTTTTGTTTCCTGGGACCATCTACGACCATAATCATATTCCCCAGAATCAAAAGGTATATTGGTACAAAATTCCTCGATTCAGGTGACCTCAAAGTACAGAAAATTAGTGTGGGTGGGCCGGTAGGAATTGGGGTTTGTGTTTGGAAGATTTCACATTTTGGGTAGGTCTTGTGAAGGGGAACCAGGAATCTTGGATTCCAGTTCCCAAAGAACATTATGGACGTCTTTCTCTTGATATCCAAAAAACTGGAATTCTCTGTCTACAAGAATTGTCTTGGTATCCTGCAGAGTGAAGCAGTAAGCTGGGTAATGGAGGTCATCTTATACAGGAAACTACACGTCATATTGGTAAGAAAGTATAAGGAATCTTCTTTTTATGAGTCCTCAGTCCCAAAACTACAGGCCGTCTTCCTAAGTGGTAACCACGAGTCAGATTTTTGTAGTTG
>NW_006970544.1:0-718 GCF_000164805.1 Carlito syrichta | reverse complement strand
GATATAGAAAGGGAATACAGAAAGCGATGCTCCCTTGACATGACAGAATGTCTCTGGATGGTCGGGCTATCATTGCCACATTGGAACATAACACCTGAGAGAAAAGAATCATGCACTAAAAATGAGGAAATGAGACTAGAAAGAAAAAGTGGGCAGAATTGAACTGAAAATTCAATTACTCCACAATTTTTTTGGACCTCCCTTGTCCCTAAATCATCTTGAGAGGAAGATTTGGTTCTGTGCTCTGCACCTGAGCAAGGAAGGGGAATGAGTTCTATTTTGTCTTCTTACCTTTGGGTAAAGTGGGAAAACAATATCCTCTGACTGACTCAGATCCTGTAAGCAGGATAAAAAATTTGGATTATTTCATCATGATCGCTAAATTTCCAAATAATTTATATATTTTAAAGAATTTAAATAAAACAGATGAAAATAATGATTTATAACAGGAATGTGTTGATTTTCTTGTTAAAATATTTTCTAAACTTACCTTTTTAGGTATATGACCTCAGTTTTGATTTTGCCTAATGTTAGTGAAATCAATGTTCTACTAAGTGCAGAACTATTTAAATCATTGGTGGACAAACTACAGCCTGGCAGATCTGGCCCTTCACCAGTTTTTGTAAATCAAATTTTATGGAAACAGTCAATTTGCTGGTTGTTTTTTAGCTACAATGGTGGAGTTGAGTAGTTATAGCAGGAAACAATGATCTGCAAG
>NW_006970543.1:0-711 GCF_000164805.1 Carlito syrichta | reverse complement strand
TGACAGTTGGCTAACTAGGTAACTAGATCATTAGGTCAGCTGTCTAGTCCCCTGGCTAGCTAGTTAAAGTCACTGAGTTAAGTCAGCTGGCTAGCCAGCTTGCTAGCTATTTAGTATGCTAGTTAATTCAGCTGACTAGCAATCAGGCCAGCAACATAATTCAGCTAGTTAATTCAGCTGGCTTGCCAGCTAGCTAGTTAGGTAGAGAGCTAGTTAAGTAAGCTGTCTAGCCAGCTGGCTCACTAATTAAATTATCTAGTTGAGTCACCTGGCTAGCGAGCTAGTTAGCTGTTTAAGTCAACTAGTTAACTCAGATGGCTAGCCATATGGCTAGCTAGGTAGTAAGCTAGTTAAGTCAGCTGGATAGTAAACGGGATAGCTACTTAAGTCATCTAGTTAAATCAGTTGCATTCCCAGCTGACTAGCTAAGTAGCTAGCTAGTTATATCAGCTGGATAGCCAGCTGGCTAGCTGTTAAAGGCAACTAGTTAATTCAGGTGGCCATCCAACTTGCTAGTTAATTGAGTCAGCTGGCCAGCCAGCTGACTAGCTGGTTAAATCAGCTAGTTAATCAGCTGGCCAGGCTGCTGACTAGCTAGGTAGCTAGCTAGTTAAGTAAGCTAGTTAAGTCTACTTGCTTGCTAGGTAGCTAGCTAGTTTCGTCATCTAGATAATTCAGCTGGTTAGCTAGTTAAGTCAGTTAGTTAAGTGA
>NW_006970542.1:0-871 GCF_000164805.1 Carlito syrichta | reverse complement strand
GACTTAACTACTTAACTACTTAGCTAACCAGCTGGCTATTGAGCTGAATTAACTAGGTTATTTAATTAACTAGTTAACTGGCCAGCTTGCTGGCTTAACTAGGTAGCTAACCAGCTAGGCAACTGGCTCGCCAGCTGACTTAATTCACTGACTTAAATAGCTAGCAAGGTGACTTAACTAGCTAGCGAACAAGCTAGTCAGCTGGCATAACTAGTTAGCTTAACTAGCTAACTACCTAATTTAACTAGCTGTCATAACTAGCGAGCTAGCTGACAAAACTAGCTGTCTTATGTAGCTTGCTTCCTAGCTAGTCAGCTGACTTAACTAGCTGAAATAACTAGCTAGCCAGATGGCTACTCACCTGACTTATTTAGCCTTTTAACTAGCTGACCAGCTGGATAGCCAACTGACTTAATGACTTGACTTACCTAGCTAGGCAGCTGGTTGCCAGCTGACTTAACCAGCTGACTTAACCAGTTAATCAGCTGTCTAGCCAGCTGACTTAACTCTCTGGCTATCTATCTAGCTAGCTGTCTAGCCATCTGACTTACCTAGCTGACTTAAGCTAGCAAGCTGGCAAGCTAACTGACTTAACTAGCTAGCTACCCACCTAGCCATCAGTCTAGCCAGCTTACATAACTAGGTGAATTGAACAGCTAGCCTGCATGCTGTCAAGCTGACTTATTTAGCTATTTACCTACCTAGGCAGCTGGCTAGAGAGCTGACTAAACTGTCTTGACCAGCTAGCCAGTTGGTTATCCAGCTGACTTACCTCACTGACATCACTAGCTAGCCATTTAGCTATCTTACTGATTTAACTAGCTAGGTGCCTACCTTGCTATTTGGCTAGCCTGTTCTCTTAACTAGCTGA
>NW_006970541.1:0-404 GCF_000164805.1 Carlito syrichta | reverse complement strand
CCCCCTACCTCAACCCCAAGCAAAAGCCAGAAAACCTTGTGTGAAGGCAGGCCTTGGCAGAAGGACTGACTCCGGACCAGAGTTCAAGACTAGGCCTTAAGACCAGGATGTTGACCTAAAGGAAAGACTGTGATTGTTTAGGAGGTCCACAGGACGAGAGGATGGCTCAAGTTGGGTGTTTTGAGAGCAGCCTGGGCAAACTAGTGAGGAACAAAAGAAAGAAAAAAGGAAAGAAAGAAAGAAAGAAAGAAAGGAAAAAGCAAGAAAGAAAGAAAGAAAGAAAGAAAGAAAGAAAGAAAGAAAGAAAGAAAGAAAGGAAAAAGAAAAAAAGAAAATCATTATTCTGTCAACCTTCTGTCCTCAGTCTTTCCTCCTCACTCTCCCCACATTTGAGGGGCCTCAAG
>NW_006970540.1:0-830 GCF_000164805.1 Carlito syrichta | reverse complement strand
GGTCACTGTGGCCTACAGTAGCTGGGCTCCTGCTAACCTCCCGCATGGCAAGCCAAGTGCAGGTACGAGGGGTGTGCACCTCATGCTGGGCTATTTTATTGGCTTCTTGTAGTGACAAGTTTTTACCAAGGTGCCTGGATTGGTCTCAAACACTGGGGCTCAGGTCATCCTCTTGCCTCAGACTTCCAGAGTGCCATGATGACAGGTGTGATCTCCTAAGCCTTTCCTACACAACCCAATCAGTGCCCCACCACGAGTCCGGCTCCCTTCTGATGACCCAAACCCCAGAGAGTGCAGCCAGAGTCACCATCCGACCCCTCCCCGGTTGAATGCCTGTTGCTGGGGCATGTCTCCACTGGGGTGGCCACTTCTCCACATGCCTCGTTCCCCAGGGTGGACCCTCTCTCTTCTGCCAAGGGCCACCTTAGGGAAAGGGAGGGCGTGACTTTGGGGGGCGGGAATGGCCAGGTGACCCACGCCTGTCTACACGACACTCGGCGAGGCCGAGATGGGATGATGACTAGAGCCCGGGATCTCGAGACCAGGCTGGGCACCATAGCAAGCACACTGTTCGACTCCAAGTTAAACCAAGAAAGCCTTGGGTGAGGGCAGGCCTCAGCAGGGGATCACCTCCAGCCGGGAGTTCAAGACCGGGCAGGGAGACCAGGATGTCGACCAAATGAAAAGCCTGTGATCTGCACAGTTTGGGAGACCCAGGCTGAGAGGATGGTCCAAGTTGGGCAGTTTGAGAGTAGCCAGGGCAACCTAGTGAGGAAAGAAAAGGAAATAAAGAAGAGAAAGAAAGAAAGATATCTATTCTTCTGCCACCT
>NW_006970539.1:0-1135 GCF_000164805.1 Carlito syrichta | reverse complement strand
CCCAGCTAGTTAGCTGGGTAGAGATCTTGTAAGTCAGCTGTCTAGCAAACTAACTAACTAGTTACATCTAGTTGAGTCAGCTGGCTACCCAGCTGACTAGCTGGTTAAGTCACCTAGTTAAGTCAGCTGGCTTGCCAGCTGGCTAGCTAGGTATCAAGGTAGTTAAGTCTGCTGGCTTGCCAGCTGGCTAGCTAGTCAAGTCAGGTAGTTAATTCAGCTGGCTTCTCAGTTGTCCAGCTAGGTAGCTAGCTAGTTTAGTCAGATGGCTAGAGAGCTGGTTAGCTGGATAAGTAAACTCATTAATTCAGGTGGCCAGCCAACTGGCTAGTTAGTTAAATCAGCTAGTTAAGTCAACTGGCCAGCAAGCTGGCTAGTTAGATTGCTAGCAGGATTAGTCAGCTAGTAAAGTCTGCTGGCTAGCTAGGTAGCTAGCTAGTTAAGTCAGCTAGTTAAGCCAGTGGGCTAGCAGGTTGTCAGTTAGTTTAGTCAGCTGGCTAGCCAGCTGCCTATCATGGCTGATATCTAGTTAAGTCAGCTGGCTAGCCAGCTGGCTAGCCAGCTGGCTAGCTAGTTAAGTTACCTAGTTAAGTCAGTTGGATATACAACTTGCTAGCTAGTTAAAAAGCTAGTTAAGTCAAATGGCTAGAGAACTGGGTAGCTAGTTATTTCAGCTAATTAAGTCAGCTGGCTAGCAAGGTAGTTAATTCATCTAGCTGTCAGCTAGCTAGCTAATTAAGTCAGCTGTTTAAGTCGGCTAACTAGCTAGATATCTAGGAAGGTAGCTAGCAATTTATTTCTGGTAGTACTGTCAGCTGGCTATCTAGGTAGCTAACTACTTTAGTCAGATAGTTATGCCAGCTTGCTAGTTAATTAAATTAGATTGTTAAGTCAACTGGCTAGCCAGCTAGCTAGGTAGAGAGCTATTTATGTCAGCCAGATGGCTAACTAGTTAAGTCAGCTAGTTGAGTCAGTTGGCTAGCTAACTGGCTAACTGGTTAAGCCAAATATTTAAGTCAGCTGGCTAGCCAGCTGGCTAGCTAGTTAGCAAGCTAGTTAATCCATCTGTCTAGCCAGCTGCCTAAGCTAGTTAAGTCAGCTAGTTATTCAGCTGGTTTCCCAGCTGGATAGCTATGTA
>NW_006970538.1:0-1202 GCF_000164805.1 Carlito syrichta | reverse complement strand
CTAATAAGGCAAGTAGTATCAGATAACAGTTGAAAGGCAAGAAGTATCAGACGACAATAATAATCCCAGTAGTATCATAACACACTAATAATGCAAGAAGTATAATAAGACACTTATAAGGCAAGTAGTATAAGAAGACACTAAAAAGGGAAGTAGTATCAGACGACAATAATAAGTCAAGTAGAATCATAAGACACTAATAATGAAAGTTACATTAGAGGACCCTCATAAGGCAAGTAGTAACAGATGGCACTAATAAGGCAATTAGTATCAGATGACACTAATAAGTTTAGAAGTATCAGAAGACACTAATAAGTCAAGTAGTATGATAAGACACTAATAAAGCAAGCAGTATCACAGGATACTAAATACGAAAATAGTATCATAAGAAACTAATAAGACAAGATGTATCAGACGACACTAATAAAGCAAGTAGTATCATAATACACTAATAAGGCAAGTAGTATCAGATGACACTAATAAGGCAAGTAGTATCATAAGACACTAATAAGGCAAGTAGTATCATAAGACAATAATAAGGCAAGTAGTATCATAAGACACTAATAAGGCAAGTAGTATCAGATGACACTAATAAGGCTAGTAGTATCAGACGACACTAATAGGGCAAGTAGTGTCACATGACACTAATAAGGCAAGTAGTATCAGACAACAGTGATAGGGCAAGTAGTATCATAAGACACTAATAAGGCAAGAAGTATCAGACGACACTAATAAGGCAAATAGTATCATAAGACACTAATAAGGCAAGAAGTATCAGACGACACTAATAAGGCAAGTAGTATTAGACAACACGAATAAGGCAAGAAGTATCATAAGACCCTAATAAAGCAAGTAGTATCATAAGACACTAATAATGCAAGAAGTATCAAAAGACAGTAATAAGGTATGTAGTATCAGACAGCACTAATAAGACAAGTAGTAACAGACGACACTAACAAGGGAAGTAGTATTAGACGACACAAGTAAGGCTAGTAGTATCAGACGACACTAATAAGGCAAGTAGTATCAGATGACACTGATAATGCAAGTAGTATCAGACAATACTAATAAGGCAAGTAGTATCAGACAACACTAAGGCAAATATTATCATAAGACATCAATAAGGCAAGTAGTAACAGGTCACACTAATAAGGTATGTAATATCATAAGACACAAATAAGTCAAGTAGTATCAGACTACAC
>NW_006970537.1:0-843 GCF_000164805.1 Carlito syrichta | reverse complement strand
GACTCCAACTCAAATAAATAAATAAACAAACAAACAATCTTGGTTGATGAGCTCAGTAGATTGCCTTTTTGAGGACTGGCCATAATAAACCTTCTAAATCTCAAAAAGTATAAGCTCCCATGTGTACAAAAGCTTAGGAAAGTGTTTCTTCAAATTGTTTGTGTATTTATTTAGATATTAAAGTCTTTCTGTGAAAATGTGTCTCTGTAGTTACACAAGATTTTTGAGCAGATGAGATTAGGCCCATTTTTGATAATTCATTCAGTTTTTTCTCTTAGCACCTAGCTTAGGTCCCTTTTATAAAAGATAAATGTTAAATGATTAAAATCTTGAGTGAAGACTTTTGTTGGAAAGATCTGGAATTCCCACTAAATTAATACTCTTCTGTTTTGCTGTTTTGTCATTTCAATAGGTACAAGTAATGGTTCTATACTGGTGTGCCGTCTCACCAGTGTTCTGCTACATGAGGAGTTAAGCATCCACTTATGTGAAGTCAAGTGAGTGTGTCATTGTGATGTTGTGATCACAAACATGCATAATATCAGAAAAATGTTCTCTTAGACATCTTTACATAGAGTACTCTGCAGTGGTGTCTGCAGTGGTGATTATTTGACTGACAAATTAAAATAAGGCTCCTGTCTAACTAATGGCTATGTTAATCAAGAATGAAAACTAAGTGTTTGTAAGGGATATAAGCAGAGGAGAATGTGTACCTCTTTTATTGCTATAACTTATTTATTCTAAGGTCCATGCTGTTTTCACACTGGAAATCCCTTTGCTGCTTCATTTAGGTTTATTTCATTCATTTTTTCATTTCTGTGAAGACCATCAGTGGGACTGCTC
>NW_006970536.1:0-706 GCF_000164805.1 Carlito syrichta | reverse complement strand
AAAAACAAGTATTGTTAAATGCATATATTGTATACACATATATTTATATGTAACATATGTATACAAAATATACATTTAAAATATATATGATATTTATTTCATAATTGGCCAGCATATTAAAATCACTATCTAAATCAATCTTTGGAAAACCTCTATGAAGTATAATATTTTTAGCTATCAGATAAAGCATCGATAATGTTGGTGCTCTAGAAAAGCATTTACTTTTTAAGAGATGGATTCTCACTATGTTGCCAGACTGGATTTCAACTTCTGTGCTCAAGCCATCCTCCTGCCCCAGCCTCCCAAGTAGTTGCAACTACAGGTGTGTGCCACTGAGCTCAGCTCAAAAGCTTATATTTTAAATCACACTTTCTGGTAACTATAATAGTGATTAAGTAACAGAATTAAGTTAATCAAAGTTAATGTTCACATATCCATATTCAAATACCCAAAAAAAGTCTAACTTGAGGGCTCTGACAAACTTCTGATAAGCAACACAGTGTCCTATCAGCAGCATCATAAGTTTATTCAGATCTAAAAATCTTAAATCCAACAATCTTTCTTTGAAGCTCAACTATCCACAAGAGTCAATGGAGAAAAACAAATTGCTTCCTTTCCAAAAGCAAAGGTAGCTTTCTTCATGATATAACTATAGAGGGAATGAATATGTGTGCTCTAATTTTGAGAAATACATTTATGTTTATCC
>NW_006970535.1:0-722 GCF_000164805.1 Carlito syrichta | reverse complement strand
GACAGGAGTGAGCCACCACGCTTAGCCTCCACACACTCTTGGGGCCACACCATGAGACCCAATCATTCAATGGACCAGGACCCCGGGGAGAGCCCCTAGTGTAGGGGCGTGTCTCTGGCAGGTTGCCAACCTCTCCGCCTGTCTCATTCCCCAGGATGGTACCCACACTCCTTCCAGCGGCCACCTCAGGGAAAGGGAGGGTGGTGTTAATCTCAAACCTTCGAGGGATCAGGAAAAGCTGGGTGACCCACGCCTGCTTTCTCAGCTCTCAGAGAGGCCAAGACAGGAAGATGTCAGGAACCTGAGAGATTGAGTCCAGGCTGAGCACCATAGCAACCACCCACATTGACATCAAGCAAATCCCAGAAAACCTTGGGTGAGAGCAGGTTTTGACAGGAGGATCACCTCCAGCATAGAGTTCAAGACCAGGCAGGAAGCCGAGGATATCGTCAAATGGAAAGCTTGTGATTGCAGCAGCTTAAGAGGCCCCGGCCAAGAGGATGGCCCGAGTTTGGTGGTTTGAGAGCAGCCTGGTCAACCTAGTGAGGAAAGGAAAGGAAAGGAAAGGAAAGGAAAGGAAAGAAAGAAAGAAAGAAAGAAAGAAAGAAAGAAAGAAAGAAAGAAAGAAAGAGAGAAAGAAAGAAATTTTTCTGCAATCCTTCTGGCCCCAGTCGTTTCCCCTACCCCTCCAACATGTGAGGGTCCCCCAAGCTCAGTGCCTT
>NW_006970534.1:0-635 GCF_000164805.1 Carlito syrichta | reverse complement strand
TGCAGGGATTTTTCATCAAGTGTGAGGATATTTCTTCCGGTTCACGAACTCCCTTTTATGAGATTGAACTAAATTTAGTCTTTACATCAACACGAAGTCAAGACTCCTAGTGAATGTGCAAGACGGTGACATTTCCAACTGTAAGCTTTGAGCTGGCTTTCTATCTGGGCAAAATGACCAACATGACTAGGCATAGTGGCTGCCTTGTTTCCAAGCACTCTCTACTTGAATAGAGGTGTGTTCTCTCAAAAAATGGGATAGACTCTGTATCAGAATGCTGAGGTATGGTATTGACTTAGTTACTTTAAGCAAGTAACTTGCATGCCCTGTGCCTCCAACCCTCATCTCTGAAATAGAGATCATCTCTAAAATGGAGATCATTTTAGAACTTACCACACTGGGTTGATGAGAGGCTCAAACAAGATATTGCATGAATAGTGAATAATAGTGCCTGGCACATAGGAAGCCCTCAAGAAATAAAACAGCTATCACCAGCATTAGTATTGTTACATGAACTGATTGGTGAAGTACTATGACAGACTTTGAAGGAAAAGTTAGTGGATCCAGTCTTATTTCTAGAAATGTTTCTGAAAGAAATATGACATATTACAAAACTTTTGTATAAGAGTGCTCAT
>NW_006970533.1:0-748 GCF_000164805.1 Carlito syrichta | reverse complement strand
TCAGAGGAACCAGAACAAGAGGTGGATGCCACCAAACACAGCTCATTTGGGATGGATGGTGGAGACGAGGTCTTGTCTAGATGCCTGTGTATGTCTCAGCCCATGGGCTTGGGCCGGGTGCTGGAATCTGCCTCCCAAAGGGCTGGGATGACAAGGCTGAGTCCCAAGTCCAGCCACGAACCCTCATCAAAAACGAACCAGAAGGCCTGGTGTGGTGACTTATGCCTGGAATCCTAGTGGTCTGAGAGGCTGAGGCAGGAGGATGTCTGGAGACTAGGAGCCCAAAGCCAGCCTGGGCCACACAGGGAGACCCCATCTCGGCACTCTGGGGTCGAGGTGCCAGTCGTGCTGGCAACTCCAGAGGCTGAGCTGGGTAGATCACCAGAGTCTGTGATTTCGAGGCTGGCAGCTAACGGCAGTAGTGTCTCCGGGATCCAGCCTGGGCCACAGAGCCAGACCCTGTTTCCAAAATGTTCAGAATCATAAACAGATTCTCAACTGCGCATTGTGTGTTCACAGGGCAACTGGTTTTACAAACAGGAAAAATGGGATTGGGAGAAAGAAATGTCCATGGATGAGAGAAGTGTCCCTGGCCTTTCTTGGCAGAAGGTCCTCGTTGACAAGTCAGAGGGTCAGCATTCCTGGATAACTTTTGTCACCTAGGAGAGGACAGCCAGCAGGAACCCAGCAAGGGAGCCTCGGGAACTTCTGCACCAATGCGGGGTCAGTAATTGGGGGGTGTTTGGGG
>NW_006970532.1:0-816 GCF_000164805.1 Carlito syrichta | reverse complement strand
AATGTGGGGAGAGTGAGGAGGAAAGACTGAGGACAGAAGGTGGCAGAATAATGATTCTTTTCTCTTCTTCTTCTTCTTCTTCTTCTTCTTCTTCTTCTTCTTTCTTTCTTTCTTATCTTCTTTCTTTCTTTCTTTCTTTCTTCTTTTATCTTCTTTCTTTCTTTCCTTTTTTCTTTCTTTTGTTCCTCACTAGTTTGCCCAGGCTGCTTTCAAACCACCCAACTTGAGTCATCCTCTCATCCTGTGGACCTCCTAAACAATCATAGTCTTTCCTTTAGGTCAACATCCTGGTCTTAAGGCCTAGTCTTGAACTCTGGTCTGGAGTCAATCCTTCTGCTGAGGCCTACCTTCACACAAGGTTTTCTGGTTTTTGCTTGGGGTTGAGGTGGGGGGTTTGCTATGGCGACCAGCCTGGTCTTGATCTCCTGGGCTCCAGCCATCTTCCCATCTTAGCCTAACCTTGTGCCCGGGAGACAAGTATGAGTCACCCGGCTGACACCGCTCCCCAGAAGGTTTGAGAGTCATGCACTCCCTTTCCCTGAGCTGGCCCCTGGGATGAGGGAGAGGGTTCACCCTGGGGAACAAGGCAGGCAGACGAATGGGTGCCCCAGCAGAGACACACCCCTGCACCAGTGGCTCCCATGGGGGAGGGCTCAGTGGGCAACTTCGGCTACCGTCTCCAGTGTCCCGGGTTATCAGAAGTGAACGGGGCTCATGGTGGGACTCCAAGAGCGCTGTGGAGGCTGGGCAGGGAGCCTTATGCCAATCATCACGGCACTCTGGGAGGCTGAGGTGAGAGGATGACCTGAACCCCTG
>NW_006970531.1:0-481 GCF_000164805.1 Carlito syrichta | reverse complement strand
AAGGACATACCCAGACTCAAAATAAGAGGATGGGAAACAAATTTTCAGGCGAATGGAACACAAAAGAAAGGAGGAGTCGCGATCTTAATTTCAGACAAAATACCATTTAAGCTATCAAAAATTTAAAAAGATACAGAGGGCCACTACATAATGATAAAAGGTTCACTCCATCAACAAGAAATATCTATCCTAAACATATATGCAACCAACATAGGTGCGCCCACATTCATAAAGCAACTTCTAGGAAAACTAAAGAAAGACATTGACTCTAACACCATCATAACTGGGGACTTTAATACACCACTCACAATCCTAGACAGATCATCAGGACAAAAAATCAGCAAGGAGATCCAGAACCTCAATGAGACTCTGGACCAAATGGACTTAATTGATACCTACAGAACACTCCATCCAAAGACCACAGAATACACATTCTACTCATCACCATATGGAACATATTCTAAGATCGACCACATGAATC
>NW_006970530.1:0-759 GCF_000164805.1 Carlito syrichta | reverse complement strand
TAGCTAACCAGCTAGCTACGTAAGACAGCTAGCAAAATAGCTAGCTCACTGTTAGCTAACTTAAGTCAGCTATTTAAGTCTGCTTCCAGACTAGTTAGCTAATTAATTAAGTTAGCTAGTTATATAGCTAGTTAAATAGTTAGTTAACTCTCTAATTCACATAGTTAAGTTTGCTAGCTATCTAGGAAGTTTGCCAGTTAAGTCAGCTAGCTAAGTCAGTTTTCTAATATTGTCAGCTGGTTAAGACAGCTAGCTAGCTAGTTAACTAACGGTTTAAGTTAGCAGGTTGAGTCAGGGAGTTAGCTAGTTAACTAAAGTATTAAGTGAGCTGTTTGAGTCAACTAGCTAGCAAGTTAGTAAACGGGTTGGGTCAACTGGTTGAGTAGGTTAACTAACTAGTTAGCTAACGAGTTAAGTCAGCTAGATGAGTCAGCTAGCTACCTAGCTAGCTAAAGATTTAAGTAAGCTGATTATGTCAGCTAGCTAGCTCATTAGCTAATGAATTAAGAAAGATAATTAAGTCACCTAGCTACCATGTTACATAATGAGTAAGCTAACTAGTTAGCTAGCTGGTTAAGTCAGCTAGCTGGCTAGGCAGCTAACTATTTAAGTCAGCTGCCTAGCTAGGTAGCTAGCTAGTTAGCTAACTAATTCAGCTGACTAGCTAGTTAGCTTGCTAGTTTAGTCAGCTAGCTAAATCATCTGGCTAACCAGCTGGCTAGTTAGGTAGCGAGCTAGTTAATTCAGTTGGCTAATCAG
>NW_006970529.1:0-824 GCF_000164805.1 Carlito syrichta | reverse complement strand
AAATGCAGATAGATGGAAATACGACTATGGTTTCCTAAACAAATGAACTCTAAATGTAATGTATAAGATTTACAGCACCCTAATCATACAGAGTTGCCGAAGGACATTGATGCCTTTTAGTTTGTTCCTAAGGCAGGGCAAATGGAGATCGTTGTCTCATATGCAGCCTGAAGACAGCAACAGGGACGTGAAACGATGTGCATGTTTGCACAAAGTCTAAAAGTGCCTATAGGACACACAGACATAAAGATGGGAACAACAGCCACTGGGGCTCCTTGGGGAGGAGGGAGGGGCAGGGGAAACGGTGGGAACACGACCCACTGGGTCCCTGTGCACCATTTGGGTGGTGGGTTTAACAAGCCCGAACTGCATCATCACGCAGTATACTCGTGTAGCAAACCTGCACTTGTGCCTCTTAAATCTAGAATTATTTTTCGAAGTGCCTATCGGCATAAAAATAGAAGACTAGAAATTCTAGTCTTCTAACAGTGTCTATCAGGGTGTGCAGTTATGTCTTTTTAAAAAAATTTCCTGTGTTTTCTGTAGTGTGTTTTTGTTATTTCTAAACTTTGGTTAATTTGTACATCAATCTTTTCCCATTTATTAGGAAATACATATCCAAGATACAAACTTTTATTTCTGTAAATTTCTGAATATATTTTCATAAATAACAGCACATTCTGCGTCTTGTTAATGACTATCTTATACCAATAATCTAGTTTCAGTTCACTCACTGTGGAGGAAAGGACAAAAGAGCAGAGGCGGCTTTACAGATAAATGTCGTATTCTTGCCAAGTGAAGGTCACATGATAGCTCAGCTCACA
>NW_006970528.1:0-811 GCF_000164805.1 Carlito syrichta | reverse complement strand
TAGTTAATTCAGCTGACCAGTCGGCTCTCTCACCAACCAACTAGTTAAGTCAGCTCACTTGTCTGCCACTCGCTGCCGACTAGTTAAGTCAGCTAACCTTTCGGCCTACAGGCCAGTCAACTAGTTAAGTCAGCTAACCAATCGACTGACTAGTGGGCAAACCTTTCAGTCGACATGTTAGGTCAGCTAAATAGATGGCCGACTAATTAGGTCAGCTAACTAGTCAGCCAACTAGTTGGCCAATTAATTAGTTGAGCAAACTACCCAGCCAAATACCCGAACTAACTATGGGGCCAACTAATAAGCAACAATTTAACCAAGATAAATAGTCGGCCGATTAGTCTGCCATATTGTTAAGCCAGCTAAGAAGTTCACCGAGTAGTCAGCCAACGTTTTAAACCAGCTACCATTTGGCAGACTCGTCATCCAACAAGGTAAGTCACCAACTAACTCGTTAACCAACTAGTTAAGTCAGCTATTTAACTCGTTTACCAACTAATTAAATCAGTTATATAACTCATTAACAAAATCATTAATTCAGCTAGCTATCTCATTAGCCAGCTAGTTAAGTCAACTAGCTAAGTGAACTAGCTAACTGGCTAGCTAGCTAAGTCACCAAGCTCAATAGTTAGCTAATTATTTAAGTCAGCTACTTAAATAGTTAGCAAATTAATTACTCAGTTTATTATTCAGTTAGATAAATAGTTAGCTAACTATTTAATTCAGGTAGTTAAGTCAGCTAGCTAACTAGATAAGTCAGCCAGTTCAGTCAGATAGCTAAGCAGTTGTCAGCTAGCTAAGTCAGCTAGTT
>NW_006970527.1:0-719 GCF_000164805.1 Carlito syrichta | reverse complement strand
CAAGTCAGAGGGTCAGCATTCCTAGATAACTTTGTCACTAGGAGAGGACAGTCAGCAGGAACCCAGCAAGGGAGCCTCGGGAACTTCTGCATCAATGCGGGGTCAGCAATTGGGGGGTGTTTGGGGCCAGAGCTGCAGAGATAAGGGGAACCTCACATGTGGAGAGGGCAGGAGGGGAAAGACTGAGGGCAGAAGTTGTGCAGGAGAATGGATTTCTTTCTTTCTTTCTTTCTTTCTTTCTTTCTTTCTTTCTTTCTTTCTTCCCTCCTTCCTTCCTTCCTTCCTTCCTTCCTTCCTTCCTTCTTTCCTTTCTTCCTTCCTTCCTTCCGTTCTTTATTTATTTTCTTACCTCACTAGCTTGCCCAGGCTGCCCAACTCGGGCCAACTTCTTGGCCTGGGCCTCCCAAACTGATGCCATCACAGACTTTCTGTTTGCTCGACATCCTGGTCTTCCTGCCTGGTCATGAACTCTGGGTCAGAGGTGATCCTCCTACCGAGGTCTGCACTCACCCAAGGTTTTCTGGGTTTTGCTTGGGGTTGAGGTGGGGAATTGATATGGTGTCCTGCTTGGTTTCAAGCTTCTGGGCTTAGGTCATCTTCCCATCTTGGAATCCCCAAGTGCTGAGGAGATAGGTATGAGTCACCTGGCCATCCCCCCATGAAGACTTGAGAGTCATACCCTCCCTTAGGAAGGAAGTCCCTTGGGGGAGTGAGCGGGT
>NW_006970526.1:0-711 GCF_000164805.1 Carlito syrichta | reverse complement strand
TGAGTCAGCTAACCAATAGGCCGACTAGTAGGCCAACTTGTCAGCTGATAAGTTAGTTCAGCTAACTAGTAAACCGACTAGTTAGGCCAGCTAAATTGTTGGCCAACTAGTCGGCTAAATAGTTAGTTCAGCAAACCAGCATGCCAACTAGTTAACCGAGCTAACTAGTGGGCCAACTCATCAGTCAACTAGTTGACCCAGCTAACTAGTCGGCCGACTAATCGGCCAACTTGTTAAGCCAGATAACAAGTCAGCTGAGTAGTCAGCCAACATGTTAAACCAGTTAAATTGTCAGCTGACTCGTCAGCCAACAAGTTAAGTCACCTAGCTAACTCTTAATCTAACTAGTTGAGTCAGCTAATTTACTCATTTACCTACTAGATAAAACAGTTAGCTAACTCGTTATTCACCTGAATGGCCAGCTGCCTAGCTTGTTTATCAAGTAGTTAAGTCAGCCTGCTTACCAGCTTACTAGCTTGTTTAGTCACCTCGTTAAGTCAGTTGGCCAGCCAACTCACTAGCTAGTCAAAAAGCTACTCAATTAAGATGGCTACACAGCTGGCAAGCTAGTTATTTCAGCTACTTAAGTCAGCTGGCTAGCTAGGTAGCTAGCTATTTAAGTCAGCTAGCTATGTCAGCTGGCTAGCTAGTTAAATCAACTAGTTAAGTTGGCTAGCTAGCTAGATTGCTAGCTAGGTAGCTAGCTAGTTA
>NW_006970525.1:0-3157 GCF_000164805.1 Carlito syrichta | reverse complement strand
ATCTACTGATATCAGCTAGTAAGTCAGCTGGCTAGCCAGCTGACTAATGAGGTTAGCTGGTAAGTCAGCTAGCAAATTCAAGTGGATGGCCCATCTGTGTAGCTAGGTAGCTAGCTAGTTAAGTCTGCAGGCTAACATGCTGTTAGCTGGTTAAGTCAGTTAGTTAAGTCAGCTGGCTAGCCACCTGGCTAGGTAGATAGCTAGCTAATTAAGTCTGCTGACTAGCCAGCTGGCTAGCTAGTTAAGTCAGCAAGTTAAGTGAGCTGGATAGCCAGCTGGCTAGCTAGGTGTCTAGCTAGTTAAGCCGGCTGGCTAACTGGATGCCTACTTGTTAAGTCAGCTAGTTAAGTCAGCTAGGTAGCCGGCTGGCTAGCTAGATTGCTGGCAAGATAAGCTGGCTGGTTAGCAGGCAAGTCAGGTAGGTGGCCTAGCTCAGTAATCAACAATTTAAGTAAACTGGCTAACCAGTTGGCTAGCTAGTTAAGTCACCTCGTTAAGTCAGTTGGCTAGCCAGCTCGCTAGTTAGTTAAAAAGCTAGTTAAGTCAGATGACTAGGCAGCTGGCTAGCTAGTTATTTCAGCTAGTTAATTCAGCTGCCTAGCTAGGTAGCTAGCTAGATAAATAAGCTAGTTATGTCAGCTAGCTGACTAGTTAAGTCAGCTAGATAAGTCAGCTAGCTAGATAGATAGCTAATTAGGTACCTGGCTTGTTATTTCAGCTAGTAAAGTCAGCTAGCTAGCTAGGTAGCTAGCTAGCTAAGTCAACTAGGCTAGCAAATTGGCTAGCTAGTCACATCACCTAGTTAAGTCAGCTCATTGGCCAGCTGTATACCTACCTTGTCAGCTGGCAAGCATGCGGGATATGTATGTAGCTAATTAGTTAAGTCAGCTGGCTAGCCACCTGGTTAGCTAGTGATGTAAGCTAGTTATATCAGCTGGCTAGTCAGGTGGCTAACGAGTTCAGTCACCTAGTTGAGTCAGCTGTCTAGCCAGCTGTCTAGCTCATTAATTCTGCTAGTTAATTCAAGTGGCTATCTGTGTGCCTAGCTAGGTAGCTAGCTAGTTAAGCTGGCTGGCTAGCCGAATGTCTATCTAGTTAAGTCAGCTAGTTAAACCAGCTAGATAGCTGGCTGACTAGCTAGGTGGCTGGCAATATAAGCCAGTTGGTTAGCAGGCTGGTCAGGTAAGTGACCAGCTAGTTAAGCCGGCTGGCTAGCAAGCCGACCAGTAGGGTGGCTGGCTAGTTAAGCCAGCTGTCAATCCCAATGACCAGTCATCCAGCTGGCTACTTAAGCCCTCTAGCTATCCAGTTGACCAGTCCACTTGCTAGCTAGCTGGCTTCCTACCAGCTAGCCGGCCAGGTAGCTAGCTAGTTAAGATAGCTGGCTAGCCATCTAGCCAACCAGGTAGCTAGTTAGTTAAGTCAGCTGGCTAGCCAGCTATCCAACCAACTAGCTAGTCAACTAGTTAAGTCAGCTATCTAGCCAGTTAGCTAGTTAAGTCAGCTAGCAAGTCAGCTAACTATTCAACTATCAAGTTATGTCAGCTACCTAGTCATATTGCTAGTCAGCTAGCTAGTTAAGTCAGGTAGCAAGTCAGCTATCTATTCAGCTAGGTAGTTAATTCAGCTAGCCAGCTAACTACCCAGTTAACAAGCTAATTAAGTTATCTAGTTATACAGCTAGGTAGATTTTTTGGTAGTAAGTTATGTCAGCTTGATAGCCAGCTAGCTAATCAGCTAGCTAGCTAAGTCAGATAGCAAATCAGCTAGTTGTTTATCTAACTAGTTGACTAGCAACTCAGCTAGCTGTTCAGCTAACTAGTGGAATCGCTTGTTTTCCATCAGGTCAGCTAACTAGTTAGCTCACTCGCCTGCCAACTTGTCCACAAACTAATCGGCTCACTTGCCAGCCAACAGGTCATCTAACTTGTCAGCTCGCTCGCAGGCCAACAGGTCAGCTAACGTGTCGACTTCCTAACAGCCAACTAGTTAAGTCAGTTCACTGGTTGGCTTGCTCGCCAGTCAACTACTTAAGGCAGCTCACTCGTCAGCTCACTAACACACCAACTTGTTAATTCAGCTTACCAGTGGGCTCAATCTTCGGTTGACTAGTTAAGTCTTCTGAGCTGTTGGTTCACTTGCCAGCTGATTAAATTCAGCTGAAAAGTCAGCTCACTCGCCGGCCGATTAGTTAAGTCAGCTGACAGGTTGGCTCACTCGCTGGCCGACTAATTAAATCAGCAGAGAAGTCAGCTTACTCGCCGTCTGACTAGTTACGTCAGCTGACAATTTGGCTTACTCACCGGCTGACTTGTTAAGTCAGCTCACCTGTCGGCTCACACGCAGGCCGAATACTTAAGTCAGCTAACTGGTCAGCCTACCAGCCAACCAACTATTGAGTTAGTTAACCAATCAAATGGCTAGTCGGCCAACTTGTCAGCTAAGTTAGCTCAGCTGACTAGTAAGCTTACTAGTTCTGCCAGCTAAATAGTTGGTCAACCAGTCGGTCGAATTTTTAGTTCAGCAAACCAGCCTGCCAACTAGTTACCCAAGCTAACTAGTGGTCCAACTCATCAGTCAACAATTTGACCCAGCTAACAAGTCGGCTGTCTAATTGGTGAACATGTTAAGGCAGCTAACAAGTCGGCCATGTAGTCAGTCAATGTGTTAAACCAGCTAAATAGCCAGTTGACTTGTAAGCCAACAAGTTGAGTCACCTAGCTAACTCGTTAACCAACGAGTTGTCAGCTAATTTTCTCATTTATCAACTAGGTAAAACAGTTAGTTAACTCATTAACCAACTCATTAAATCAGCTAGCTGTCTCGTTAGCCAACTAGTTAAGTCAGCCAACTAAGTCTGCTAGCTAAACAGCTAGCATTCTAACTCAACTAGCTAAGTCAGCTAGCTCACTAATTAGCTAGCTATTTAAGTCAGCTACTTAAATCTGCTACCTAACTAGTTAGCTAATTAGTTGTCAGCTGGTTATTCAACCAGTTGAATAGTCAGCTAACTATTTAATTAAGGTAGTTAAGTCAACTAGCTAACTAGTTAAGTCAGTCAGTTAATTCAGCTAGCTAAGTAGTTAAGTCAGGTAGCTAAGTTAGCTAGTTAAGTCTGCTTCCTATTTAGTCAGCTGGTTAAGACAGCAAGCTAGCT
>NW_006970524.1:0-636 GCF_000164805.1 Carlito syrichta | reverse complement strand
AGTGGGAATGAACCCACTGTCTGACTAAGAGAAAGTAGCATAGACTGGTTGTGGTGGCTCATGCCTGCAATTCCAGCACTTTGGGAAGCTGAGGTGGGAGGATGACCTGAACGCATGGATCAAAACCAGACTGAGCAACATAGTGAGATCCTGTCTTTATTTTTAAAATACAGAAAATAGCAAAGATAGAAGAGATCATTCTTGACTGTGAGAGTTGAGATAAGAAATTTCATCCACTCATTAGAGACAGTGTGTTAGGGCCTAAAGGAGAAATGTTTAGTCTGTACATGTGTGACATTTAAAAAAATTTTTTCTTTGTCCTCCTCACACTTTTTCATGGAATTGTTCATTGGCTCAATGTTGTAGATTTTATTTATTTGAATTCTAGTTCTTGGCTCAATGTTGTAGATTTTATTTATTTGAATTCTAGTTCTTGGAGTGAAGCCAACTTACAGACATCTCAACATAGTGTATTCAACACATATGATTCATATTTTTTAAAATAATGTATTACTTAAAATTAGCACAATAAAGAATACCAAAATTGAATACTAGTACTGTGTTCATCAGCCTCAGATTGTGTTACCACCCCAAGAGGCTTGGCATCTCAACAACTTTCTTCTAAACACATTTTTT
>NW_006970523.1:0-761 GCF_000164805.1 Carlito syrichta | reverse complement strand
TAGTCACCCCAGTAACTGGTAACACAGGCATGATCACCATGCCCAGCTACATTTTTTTATTATGTAGAGATGAGGTCTGCCAAGTTGCCAGGCTGATCTCAAACCCCTGGGCTCAGGCAATCCTCTCACTTCTGTTTTCCAAAGTGCTGTGATTACATGTATGAGCCACCATACTTGGCTTCTGTACAATATTTTAAGATGGCTTATTCTTGAGCCATATATGTGACTTAAGCCTGGAACACCCATACTCATGAAGTCCTGATAAAGTGTGTCCACTGTAGGTAAATGGTGACTTGGCTATATGTACTTTAGGAAAACATAATTTGATGAAACCATAAATGTGATATTTTCATTGATTTGACCTAGGAAGGAGGGGCATTTCCAAGTGGACTTGCAGGTCATAGGTGAATTCAAAGATTTCTTGACTGGTAATTTGCAGTTCCTAGTTAAGGAATTTGGGGAAACAGTAGAGGAGGTGCTTTGTTAAGATAAAGGAATGGCAAACTCCAGTTTTGTTGGTATGTATATGAAGCCCTACATGTAGCAGACTTTAGGGTGAATAGGTAAGTGTCTCACAAGGTTTCCTGGAATCTGAGAATCCATAAGAGATTACTTTGAAGACCCAAAAACCTTGTTATGTTATATGTTATGTTATGTTATGTTATGTTATGTTATGTTCTTATGCTATGCCAAAGTTAGGTTGGAAAGTAAACTTCAGGACATAGGGTAATAGGGTAACAAAATCCTATTTGGTGAATTCT
>NW_006970522.1:0-698 GCF_000164805.1 Carlito syrichta | reverse complement strand
AACTTTAATAACAACTGAAAAAAAAAATGGTACCACCCATGTTGCCCATTAAAGCTGGAAAGGATAAAATAAATGTGGTATATATACAGTGGAATGTTATGCAGCCATAAAAATGGAGAGATATACGGATTTTGTAGAACTTTTGATGGACATGAGGAAGGTCATTTTCAGTGATTTATCACAGAAACAAACAACAGAGTTCCATATGTTATCATTGATGAGCTGAACTTGATCATTTATAGTGCTGTAAGAGAGTGATTGCTATTCATGTAAAACTGTTTAGGGGGAGGGGTGAGATTGGCAGTGGAGGGATACTGCTAAGGAAGTGAGAAACATACCTCATGAACCAGGGACCCTGCGTAATCAATGTTTGTATATCTAACTCTGAATTGTATCCCACGTTTTTAAAAAAATTAAAATAAATAAATAAATGAATAAATAAATGAAAGTTGTAAAACATGCAACTGACTTTGTTTATTTTACTTTTTATTTTTTTATTTTGAAAATGGTTACAATTCAGGTTTGGGCCTATAAATGTTCATTATTCAGGGATTGTTTTTTTAAGAATTGTATAATACTCCAATGATATCGCCTTTTTCTTTTCATACGTTGGAATACGTGGTATAATTCTGTCCTCAAAATTCACAACTACACCGTCTCTCACATAAATTATGAATGTTTTATTCTGCCTAAATGAA
>NW_006970521.1:0-591 GCF_000164805.1 Carlito syrichta | reverse complement strand
CTCGGCCTCCCAAAACCTCAGCTCAATTGTCTGCTGATCAACTGTCTTCAGGAACTCTAGGCCAAGGCTGGGGTTCCTTCCCAAATACTCTGTCTGTTCACAATGATCATAACTCCAAACACAAATGGATGTCTTTTTTTTTTTTCCTTTTTTTCATTTTATCTTTGAGTCAGAGTATCACTCTGTCACCCAGGTTGGAAGATGGTGGCTCGCTCTGGCCACTGCAGTCTCAGCCCGCCTGGCTCCTATGAGCCTTTCCCTGGCTTTTTGAGAAGGCAGAACCACAGGCACACTCCACCACATCCTGCTCATTTGGGACTGAGGGTACAGACGAGCTTCATCGAGGTGCCCAGGTGGGTCTCGACCCTCGGGCTTGGACTGGGTGCTGGCCTGGGCCTCCCAAAATGCTGGGATGATGAGGCTGAGCCCCAAAGCCTTGTCTTGATCCTGTCTCGAAAATGAACCAGAAGGCCTGGCACGGCAGCCCACGTTTGGAATTCCAGCGCTCTGGGAGGCTGAGTCTGGAGGATGGCTGTAGCCCAGGAGCCCAAGGCCAGCCCAGGTCATGCAGGGAGACCCTGTTTCCACACC
>NW_006970520.1:0-985 GCF_000164805.1 Carlito syrichta | reverse complement strand
GCGCACGCTACCACACCCGGCTAAGTTTTTGATTTATTGTAGAGATGAGGTCTCGCCAATTTCCCAGGTGGGTCTTGAACCCGCGGGCTCAGGCAATCCACTAACCTCAGCCTCCCAAGGAGTGGGATTACAGGCTGAGCCACCGAGGCAGGCTTATTACAATATTCTAACTTTTTTTGCAGAGTTTACACCAAACTTAAATCAAATAAAAGTGCTTCTATTTCTTTTTTTTTTTTTTTGAGTTGGAGTCTCACTGTGTCACCCAGACTGGAATGCAGTGGCTGCTCCCGGCCACTGCAGCCTTGACCTGCTGGGTGCTGGCGATCCTTCCACCTCAGCCTTCCAAGAAGCTGGAATTACAGGCATGTGCTACCACGCCTGGCTGATTTTTTTTTAATTTATTGTAGAGATGAGGTCTCGCTTCCCAGGCAGGTCTCGAACCTGCAGGCTCAGGCAATCCAGTCACCTCAGCCCCCCAAAGGTGCAGGATTACAGGCTGAGACACCGAGCCCAGCAAGTGCTTCTTTTTCTAAAACCTAAACATGATGTGGAATGTAGTTTGTATTTTAACAAATTCTTGTTTTCAGTATATTCAACCAAGAAAAGAGAAACAGTAACAGAAAAGAAAGGCAAGATAGAAAGAAGGAAAAGGAAAGAAGGGAGAGGGGAAGGGAAGGAAGGAAGAAAGGGAGGTAGGGAGGAAAGGAGGGAGGGAGAGAAGGAGGAAGGAAGGAAGGAAGATCAAAGGAGGGAGAGAGGAAGGGAAGTCCATGTCTACAGCAGTCTGAACCTTGATGGTATATAAGGTCTGACAATTCAGTTCACACACTTGCCACCATACACTTAGATTGGCAGTGCTGTACAAAGAACTTAGTAAGGTTTCATAATGTTGGTATATCAGTGTCTCACAGCTGTGTTTGTGTCGATGTGTGATGGTGTTTTGCTGAGTAGCATTTATTATTGTTGTCGCATGTTTTTTGTGCCA
>NW_006970519.1:0-482 GCF_000164805.1 Carlito syrichta | reverse complement strand
TGGGAACTGTAATCCAAGCTTCCAGATTCCCCTTAAGAAGACATCATAAGCTGGGCTCGGTGGCTCAGCCTGTAATCCCACAACTTTGGGAGGCTGAGGTGAGTGGATTGCCTGAGCCTGCATGTTCGAGACCCGCCTGGGCAGCGAGACATCATCTCTACAATAAATCAAAAAATCAGCTGGGCATGGTAGCGCATGCCTATAATTCTGGCTACTTGGAAGTCTGAGGTGGAAGGATTGCTGGAGCCCAGCAGGTCGAGGCTGCGGTGGCCGGAAGCTGCCACTGCACTCCAGTCTGGGTGACCGAGTGAGACTCCAACTCAAAATAAATAAATAAATAAAAAATAAAAAAAAGAAGACATCGTAAAAATGTGGAATATTCTAAACACAATATCCCAATTTCACCACCCTGACGACAGGAAATTTCAGTATTTTGAGGTAACCAGAAGTGAGAGATTTTGTCTCAAAATGCCAGTTGATAC
>NW_006970518.1:0-755 GCF_000164805.1 Carlito syrichta | reverse complement strand
GGAAGCTGAAGTAAGTGGATTGCCTGAGCCCATGAGTTCAAAGACCCAACTGGGCAACTTTGGCAAGACCTCATCTCTACAATAAAATAAAAAAAATGAGGCAGGTGTGGTAGTGCAAGCCTGTAATTCCCAGCTACCTGGAAGGCTGAGGAGGGAAGGATATGGCCAGAGCCCAGTAGGTTGAGGGCTGTGGTGGCCAGAAAGTGTGCCACTGCACTCAAGTCTGGTTGACAGAGTAAGACTCCAACTCAAAAACATAAATAAATAAATAAAACAAACAAAGTGCATTACATTCATCAGGGCTCTCCATAGAGAATAAGTTAATAGGATGTGTCCTGGGGACGTGGGGGCGGGAAAAAAAAAAAAAAAGTGATGGGGACATTGGGATGCTGGTAGTATGGCTCAGTCCAAGCCTTAGGACCAAGGAATCCAATGGTATAACTCTCAGTCTGATGCTGGGAGCCTCAGGATCTAGGGTGTTGTTTCTTACTGCTCCTTCTCCAGGAATTAGGCCACCTTTCTGCCCTCTTCCTATCTCACAGTTTATAGGTTGGAGACACCTCCCCTGGCTACCTTTCTCCAGCTACCAAGCACACACATACAGGACATGATCATTCAGGTGTATTTACCAGCACAAGGGATTTGGATAAATCTGTGGATTATCTACTTTGTGTTTCATTCCCAGGGAGCAGGAACAAAACCCACTGTACTCAATAATGCTTCCTCAGCACCTGGTCCAACCCAGCCCAAGTTTG
>NW_006970517.1:0-471 GCF_000164805.1 Carlito syrichta | reverse complement strand
GTCAGCTAGTTAAGACAACTGGGTAGGCTGCTGACTAGATAGGTAGCTAGGCAATTTAGTCAGCTGGCTCTCCAGATATCCAGCTAGTTTAATCAGCTAGTTTACTTAGCTGGCTAACCAGATGGGTAGCTAGCTAAGTCAGTACGTAAAGTCAGTTGTCAAGCCAGCTGGCTAGTTTGTTAAAAAGCTACTTAAGTCAGATAGGCAGCCATCTGACTCGCTAGATATTTCAGCTACTGAAGTCAGTTAGATATGTCAGTGAGCTAGCTAGTTAAGTCACCTAGTTAAGTAAACTAGCTATATGATAGCTAGCTATGAACCTAGCAAGTGAAATCCCCTAGTTATGTCAGCTGGCTGGGTAGGTAGCTACATAGTTAACTCAGCAAGTTAAGTCAGCAGCCTAGCTAGTTATGTAAGTTAGTTAATTCAGGTGGCTAGCCAGCTACCTAAAATGATAGCTGGCTAGATAAG
>NW_006970516.1:0-9623 GCF_000164805.1 Carlito syrichta | reverse complement strand
AATTGAAGAGTATTTTCAAAATTCTTTAAAGGGCAGAGGTTAAGAAGTAGGAATGATTGAAGTTAGAATCAAGGCTCAATGAAGAGTTATAAATCCCTGTCCTTTACTCTAACTGCAGCTTGAATATCAGGATTACTTTACAGTTGATATTTTTTAGGCAAGGCCATGGGATGTACGATTACACAATGCTTGTTTCAGAGAATGAAATAAGTGAAACCCCAAAGAAAGTTGGTAGGTCAATTTTATAAAAGTACATATAGAATGTCTTCTCCCTATCGAAGCTTTGAGGAGAGAACACAGTCCCTTATGGAAACTTGATTTGTATCCTAGATACTATTGTATTATGAATATTGTGTGAGGGTCACAAATGGAAACACTTTTAGCAACAAACAAGTAGCACTGTAGTTGTTTCTTTGTCCCAGTAACGTGTTGTCAAGTGGTTATCAGTGCATTAATCAAAGAGTGGCAAAGTCTCAGACAAACTTATGTTGATGCCAACTTGCTAAAGATTTCCACATTATCTGTGGAGCTTTACTCTAGATAAGAGTTTGGCAAAGCAGATATCAGGATTTCTTTATAAAGTAGTAAAAAATCATCTAATCATGTTTTTTTTTCACATGATGCTGAAAAGTGACAGATGTATCCACCCATTAAAACAGATTACAGTATATTCTAATGAGTCTAACACCACATTCTTTTTTCACCAATATATATATTTTTATCTGTTTCTGTATTTGGATGTTGGATATCTCCTGGCAAAATACAAAATAGTATGTGATGTGACCATTTGTGCCAGTACATGAAACAAATGTGGTGGAACTCCAGCAAAGAAAAAAAATAAGTGTGGAGTACCATTGGCAGAAAAGTTCATTCTGGGTATTAAAGAACATTAGGCTTAAGGAGAAATGTGCGGGTACTACCTACATCTAGGTCTACGTGGAAACTCTTTCCTCATTATCTCAGAAGACTGAATCTAGTTCAAAAGTGAAAACGTCAGAAGGAATGAAAATAGAATCAAGTATCCATGAAGATTTGAAAACTCATGTCCTATAACTACCACTTAAGGCTCTTGATTATTCATTCCTGGGAGCAATTTATACAAGTCCACAGTATTTAAGACTACACATTGCATTGTTTCAGGAATTGAAATATGTGAAACGTCAAGCAATGTTGCAAGGTGAATTATTGTAAAACTACAAAAAGTGGTACCTCTACCTAGGAAAGTTATGAGTAGAGAACACAGTCCCTTATTGAAACATTGTTTGTATCCTATGGGCTGGAGTGTTATAACTATTTTATCTGGTACACAAAAGCAATCACATTTAGCAACAAGTTATAACGTGTTCTGTGTCTTCCTGTCCCAGAGATCTGTTGCCTAGTGGCAATCACTGTACCCATTGGACAGTGAGAAATTTGCCTACACACTTTTGATGCTACCTGTTAAAGGCTTCCATGGTGTGTGTGCAGCTGCATTCTAGGTAATTGTTTGGTAAAGGAGATATCTGGAATTCTTTGAAGCGTAGTGAGAAAATACACTAAACACACTTTTCCTTCACTTGCAGCTGACAGTTAGTATATGTATCTACCAAATCAAACAGTTTGTAGCATAACCAACTGAGACTGACATCATAGTCTTTTGGATACATTTATCCATTTTATCTATGTATGTAATTGGAAGTAAATATAATGCTTTCACAAAGAAAGGCCATAGACATACTGTCTTTGAAGGCAGATAATAGAAAACCTAAGAAGTTTCCAATGATGTTTCAAAGAAAACACAAACGTGCTTGTTGGAAGTCTCTCGGGAAAATACATAGCAGAATGTGTTGTGATCATTTGTGTCAGTTCAGGGAACAAGGAGTGGTGGTACTTCAGCCAAGTCAAAATCCTGTTCTGAAATTCCCTTACCAGGAAAGGACTTCACTGGGCAATAGTGATCATTAGGCTTAAAGAGAAACAACTGCATACTGCCTACTTCTGGGCTTACTTGGAGGCTGTTTTCTTATTGTCTCAGGAATCTGAATCTAGATCAAAGGTTAAAAAGTCAGAAGGAATAAAAATAGGTCCAAGGATCCATGAAGAGTTAAAAGTCATTCCCTTTATTGTAATTTCTGTTTAGGCTTAGGTTTATTTCATCCCTGGAATTAATTTAGGCAATCCCACAATATTTGAGACTACACATTGCAATGTTGTAGGGATTGAAGTATGTATAACCACGAAAAGAATTACTAAATCAGATTTTTAAGAGTATAAAGAGAACGTCATTCTCCCTATGGAAGCTGTAAGGAGAGATTACAGTCCCTTATGGTAGCACAGTTTGTATATTATTGACTAGAGTATTATGATTATTTACTGAACTTCACAAGAAACTTTTAGTAAACAGCAAAAACAAATGTATTTACTCTCTTCCAGTCCCAAAAGCTCTTGGACTTGTGGTAATCAGTGCATTTATTGGAGAGTGACAAAATCATTTACAAAACCACGTGAAATCTAACCTGTAAAAGACGTCCGCATTATCTGTGTAACTTAACTCTAGGTAAGAGATTGGAAAATCAGTTATCAGAATTTCTTTAAAGCATATTGAAAAATAAAATATAATATCATACCTTATATTTATTCTTTTTTTCCATGGACAGGTGACTTATGGTTCCACCCATTCAAACATTTTGTGATATAGCCAACTGCATCTAACACCATTCTCTTTATTTATTTATTTATTTATCTACATATGAAATTGAAATTAAATAAAAAACTTTCCAAATGAAAAGAGTATTTCAAGTTTTCTTTTATGATGAAAGCAATCCTTAGATATTTCTAGTGACGTTAAAGAGAAAAAAATTACAGGTTGGAAATATCCTGTCATAATATAAAACAGCATTTGGTGAGATCATTTATGTCAACTTTGGACAAAATGTGTGGTGGGCAACAGCAATGTTAAAAAAAATCTGTTCTGGAATTCTTTTGCCAGAAAGGTACTACTCTGAGCAATAGAGATCATTAGGCTTAAGAAGAAACCTCTGGGAGCTGCCATCTTCTGGGTCTTATTGGAGACTTGTTTTCTTAGTAGCTGAAACTAGGTCAAAGGTGAAAATGTCAGAAGAAATGAAAAATGGGTACAGGCTCCATGAAGTGTTAAAAGCGTGAAAAGTAAAAAGCTCATGCCCTATAACTTAAGCTTTAGGTCCTAGATTATTTCACTCAATTAATTTAGTCAAACTTGCAGTATTTAAGACATTGTGTCATTACAGGGATTGAAATATGTAAAATTTCAAACACTGTAGCTATATCAACTTTTGTAAAATACAAAGAAATGGTACTTCTAACTAGGGAACATATGAGGAGAGAACACAGTCCTTTATGGAAGCATGGTTTGTATCCTAGGGTCTTCAGTGTCACAACAATTTAATCAGGTTTATGAAAGCAATCACTTTTAGCAACAGACAAGTTAAAACGTGATTGTCTTACTGTCCCAGAGATGTGTGGTCCTGTTTTGATCAGTGTGAGAGTGGTAAATTTGCCTATACACCTACTTTGATGTTAACCTGATAAAACTTTCCATGTTATGTGTATAGCTGCACTATAGGTAAGAGTTTGACAAAGCTGATATTAGGTATTCTTTGAAGTATTGTGAGGAATAATAAAAGAAATAGTCTTTTCATTCATTTGTTGCTGATGAGAGGCAGATTGTTCCACCTATTTTAGGAGATGGCAGTAAACCTACTGAGTCTAACACCACACTGTTTTCTTTAAATTTTTAATCTATTAATGTATTTGGATGTACATACAACACATTCACAAAGAAAGGAGATTGCAAAATTTTCTTTGTGTGAAGCTGGGAGGAATTCTAATATATTTCCCTGTGGCATGAAAGAGAAAACACAAACGTGTATGTTGGAAGAGTCTTGGCTAAAGAAGGGACAGAATGTAGTGTGACAATTTTGTGTAAATTCAGGGAACAAAGCATGGTGGGAGACTCTAAAAGTCAAAAATTGACTCTGGAGTTAACTTGCTTGAACATGGCTTTGCTGGGCATTAGAGATAATTAGGCTTCAGAAAAAACCTTTCCATTCTATCTGCTTTGACGTTTTAATGGAGGTACTTTTAAATTTTTTTCAGAATGATGAATCTAGATAAAAAATTTAAAAATCCAGAAAAATAAAGATAGGTTCAAATCTCCGTGAAGAGTTTAATATCATGCCCTTTAACTTCAACTAAAAGTTGATTTTAGGCAACTATTAGGAAAGATCATTGCCTTTAAGACTATACATTGCATAGTTTCAGTGATGGAAATACGTGAAATGCCAAAGTTTCTATTTCAATTATCATATAAATATGAAGAGAAGGTTTTCTCCCTCTGAGAAATATGAGGAGAGAACAGTCTTCCATATGGAAACATGGTTTTTGTTCTAGTGACTAGAGCATTATGATTAATTCACAGGGTTCACAATAGGAAAAAACTTTTAGAAACAAGTAAATCAAAACATAACTTTTCTCTTCCTGTCTCAGAGATGTGTTGATTGGTGTTAATCTGTGAAATTTTCTGAGAGGGGCAAAGTCACTTACAAATTTATTATGATTCTAACCTGCTGAAAGCTTCCACACTGTGTAGCTTCAATTTAGTCTAGATTTTGCCAAAGAACATATGAGGATGTCTTTAAAGTACAGCAAGAAAATAAAAAGAGAAGCTAGCCAGGTGTTCCTGGATTTATTGCTGGCAAGTGGCAGATGAATCCAGCCATTCAAGGAGTTTGAAGTATAGCATATTGAGTCTATTGTCACACTCTTTATTAATTTATTTTTATTTAGATATTCATATAAAAGTCAGTTAAACACTTTCACAAAGAAAGGAGATTGACAAATTATCATCTAAGGAATCTGAAAAAAATACCTTATATAGTCCCAGTGATTTCAGAGAGAAAACATACAAGTGAATTTTTGAATAATCTTGGAGAAACGTAATGGAGTGCAATCATTTGTGTCATTCAATTAACACATAGTGATGGGAGTTCATAAAAGTCAAACACCTACTCTGGAGACCCCTTTCCTGAAGAGTGCTTCACTGTACAATAGAGTATATTAGATATAAGATGAAACACCTGCAGAATAACTACTTTTGGCCTTAACTGGAAGCTTTTTCCTCATTTCATCAGGAGGTAGAATCTAGGTCAATGGTAAAAAAAAAGTCAGGAGAAACTAAGATAAGCTCACTGCTCCATGAAGAGTTATAAATTCATGAACTTTATCTGCAACATAAGGCTCTAGATTATTTCACTTCTGGAATTATATAGGAAAACCTATAGTATTTAATACTACACATTGAATAGTTTCAGGGATCTTAATATGAGAAACAATAAAAAACATTGCTAGGTCAATTTTTGTAGAAATACAACGAGCAGGTTCTTCTCCCTATAAAGGTTATGAGGAGAAATCACAGTCTCTTAAGGAAGTATAATTTGTATTATAAAGGCTAGAGTGTTGTGATTATTCAATGGGTTTACAACAGGAAGAAATTTTAGCAATAAACAATTTCAAGCGTAGTTTTTCCTGTCCTGTAAGTTCACGTTTTCTTCTGGCAATCAGTGCATTCACTGGAGTGTGGCAAATTTATCTACAAACCAACATTGATGCTAACCTGCCAAAATCTTCCACATTATTGATGTGACTTCACATTAGGTAAGAGTTTCTAAAAGGAGGTATCAAGGATTCTTTAAAGTTTAGCAATAAAATAAAATAAAATAAACTACCCAGGTCTTGTCTACCTTGTCTGCTGATGGGTGACAAATGGATCCACCCATTCAAACAGTTTGTGGTATAACCTACTGAACCTAACACCACATTCATTATTGCTTTACTTATATATTTCTTTATTTGGAAGAAAGTGACACACTTTCACAATGAAACAGATTCCCAAATTACCTATACAGAAAGCTGAGACAAAACCTTACTTGTTTCCAGTGTGACTAAAGAGAAAACACAAACATGCATGTTGGAAGACACATGGAAAAAGAAATAACATAATGTTGTGTGATCATTTGTGGTCAATTCAGGAAACAAATTGTGGTAGGATTCTTCAAAGTCAAAAACCAGTCCTTGGATTTCTCTTGTTAGAAGAGTTATTAGTTAGGCAATATTGATCATTATTAAGCTTAAAGAAAACCCTGCTGATACCTACTTATGGCCTCAGTTGGAGCCTGTTACCATTTATCTTGGTAGGCTGAATTAAGATCAAAAGAGAAAAATAAGAAGCAACAAAGATAGGCTCAAAACTCCATGAAGTGTTAAATATCAATGCTCCTTACCATAACTGCAATTTAAGGCTCAAGATTATTTCACACCTGGAAGTAATTAGCAAGTCCATACCATTTTAGACTACACGTTGCTGTGTCCTAGAAATTTAAATATGTAAAACATAAACAATGGTGCTAGGTCAATATTTGTAAAAAAAAAAAAAAATATTATTCTCCCTATTGAAGCTGAGTGTAGAGAACACATTATTTTCTGGAAACTTGGTTTGTATCATATGATCCAAACTGTTGTATTTCCTGGGGTTTTCACAAAAAGAAAGACTTTTAGCAAAAAGCAAGCTAAAACGTGCTTTTGCTATAATGGTTCCAGAAACATGTCACCAATCAATGCATTCATCAGAGATTGGCAAAATTACCTAAAGGTGTATATTGAGTTTAACCTGCTAAAGCGTTCCAGATAATTGGTGTAGTTTCACTCTCGGTAAGAGTTTGGCAAAGCAGGTATTCATATTTCATTAAAGCATAGCAAGAAAATAAAATAAAATTGGCATTCAAGGATTTTCCTTCATTTCATATTGACAGGTGGTGAGTACATTACTCATTCAAACTTTTTGCATATAACCTATTGAATCTAATGCGACACTCTTTTTAAAACTTACCTATTTATCTATTTATTGAGGAAGCTTTAATACACTTTCACAAAGAAAGTGTATTATCTAATTGTCTTGGAAGAAACCTGAAAGAAAACCTTAAATGTCTCCAGTGACTATAAAGGGAAAACACAAAGGTGCATGTTGGAAAACGCTTTGTGTAATAAATAGCAGGATGAGGTGTCATCATTTCTGTTAGTTAAGGGAACACAACATGGTGGGAGTTCAGCAATGTAAAAAAATATATATATATCTGGAGTTGACTTGCCGGGAGAGTTCTTCCAGGGCAAAAGAGATTATTAGGCTTAAGAAAAAATACCTATGTACTACCTACTTCTTTGCTTAATTGGAATCTGTTTCCCAATTGCCTAGGTCAAAAGAGAAAAATTAAGAAAGTAGGAGCACAGACTAAAGACTACATGAAGAGTTTAAAAGAGACGGTCCTTCCCCCAAGGAAGCTAAGTACAAATAACATAATCACATAAGGAAACAGGGTTTGTATTCTATGCACAAGAATATTATGATTATCCCATGGGGTTTACAATAAAAGCCCTTTTAGCAAAAGGTTTAAAAGTGTTTTTCTCTACTTGTCCCTGAGACGTGTTACCTAATGGTAATTTGTGCTTTTATTGGAGAGAGGTAAAGTTGCAAACAAGTCTATTTTGAAGTTAACCTGCTAAGATTTCCAATTTATTATAGCAACTTCACTCTAGTTAAGAGTTTGGCAAAGCAGATATTAGAATTTATATAAAGCATAATGACAAATAAAAAATATACTACCCAGATTTTTTTCTTTTTTTAACATATTTTTTATTTTAATATTGTGGGATACAGTTAAGTGTTAGTTATACAAATATGCATCATTCAGGCACGCTTGTTGATAAGGTGTGTCCACCCGTCCCCAGACAGATTTTGACTACCATTAATTCCACCACCCTTACCCTCCTTGATGCTCCCAATAGATTCCCACCACTGTTGATTCTTTTCTTGTAGTATTATGATAGGTGTTCAAGGTCCGCTTGTGAAAGAGAGCATGTGTTACTCAGATCTTTGTTGCTGTGAAAGATGACTCAGTATTATAGAATCTAGTTCCATCCAGGTTGCTGCAAAATTCATGATTTTGTTCTTTTTTATAGCTGCGTAGTATTCCATCGTGTATATGTACCACATTTTAAATATTCAGTCCTCTCTTGACAGACAGCATGATTGATTCCAGGTTCTTGCTATTGTGATCAATGCTGCGATAAACATACGTGCGCAGGTATCTTTTGATAGAGTGTTTTCAGTTCTTCAGGGTATATTTCCAGTCGGGGGCTTGTGAGATCATATGGGAGGTCGATATTTAGAGCTTCTAGGAATTGCCACACTGCTTTCCACAGATATTGCTCTAGTTCACACACCCACCAACAGGTGAGTTATTGATAATGGCCATTCTGACTGGAGTTAGGTGGTATCTCAGTGTAGATTTAATTTGCATCTCATTGATGATTAGTGAGGTTGAACCTTTCTTCGTGTGTCTGTTGGCCGCTTGTATGTCTTTGGTGAAGTGTCTTTTCATAACTTTTGCCCACTTTGTAATGTGTTTTTTTTTTTTTCTCAGCACATTTGAGTTTCTTGTAGAACCAAGATGTTAGGCCTTTGTCAGACATGAAGTGGGCAAATACTTTTCCCCAGTCTGTGTGATGTCTCCCTGCTCCCTTGGTTTCTTTGGCTTTGCAGAAGCTTGTCAGTTTAATGAGATCTCACCTATCTTACCTCTTATGTTTCTTGCATTTCGGGTTTTGTTCAGGAATTGGATACCAGTGCCAATTTCCATGAAGGTGTGTCCTGCATTTTCTAAGGTTCTTATGGTTTGAGGTTTTACATTTAGAAATCTGATCCATTTAGAGTTAATTTTTGTGTATGGGGATAGATAGGGATCTTGTTTGAGTTTTCTGCATGTGGTCAGCCAGTTTTTCCAGCACCATTTACTCAATAGGTTCTCCTCTCCCCAGTGGTAGGTGGGAGAGGCTTTGTGGAAGATGAGTTGTTTGAGAAATTGAGGTTTTACTTCTGGAATATCAATTCTATTCCATTGGTCTATATGCCTATTCCTGTACAAGTACCAAGCCGTTTTGTTTATTGTAACTTTATAGTAAAGTTTGAAGTCTGGTAATGTCATACCACCTGCTTTGTTTTTTTTTGCTGAGGATTGTTCTGGCTATTATTGGTCGTTTGTGTTTCCATACGAATTCCTGTATTGTTTTTTCTAGCTCTGAGAAGAATGTTACTGGTAATTTGATGGGTATTGAATTATATCTGTAGATTGCCTTCGGTAAGTTGGTCATCTTCATAATGTTGATTCTTCCAATACATGAACATGGGATATTTTCCCACTTATTTCTGTCTTCTTTTATTTGTTTGAGCAGTGTTTTGTACTTTTTATTGTAAGGGTCTTTCACATCTCTGGTTAGGAAGATGCCAAAGTATTTCATTTTCTTTGTGTGGCTATTGTGAATGGGATTGTGCTTTTGGGGGGGTTACTGTTTGTTATTGGTGTAAAAAAAAGTGATTGTCTTTGTGCGTTTATTTTATACCCTGATACTTTGCCAAAGCCCTTTATCAGTTCAATGAGGCTTTTCTTTTGACAGATTATCTTGGGTTTTCAAAGTACATGATCATATCATCTGCAAAGAGAGATGACTTGAATTTCTTCTTTTTCCTATTTGGGTACTCCCGATTGCCTTTT
>NW_006970515.1:0-850 GCF_000164805.1 Carlito syrichta | reverse complement strand
CTGGACAGGCGAGACCTCATCTCTACAATAAATCAAAAAATTAGCTGGGCGTGGTAGCACATGCCTGTAATTCTGGCTACTTGGAAAGCTGAGGAGGAAGGATCGCCGGAGCCCAGCAGTTCGAGGCTGCGGTGGCTGGGAGCGGCCACTGCACTCCAGTCTGGGCGATAGAGTGAGACTCCAACTCAAAATAATAATAATAATAATAATAATAAAGTTGTCTTGTCAACTGGACCCTGTTTTCACTCTTGCTTTACCTAGAGACCATGGTGACTTGGTAAATATGTGTTTTTGTTGTTTTCAGGGGTTGTTGTCATTCAAGGATGTGGCCATAGAATTCTCTCCAGAGGAGTGGAAATGCCTAGACTCCCCTCAGCGAATATTATACAGGACTGTGATGTTAGAGAACCATAGAAACCTGGTTTTTCTAGGTGAGGAAACTTTCAAAACACAATCCTTATTTCATACTAAGGATTTTATGTCCTTCCTTGATAGAATGATTTCTGTGAATTTCTTCTTTGCATAAATGAGTTTCAGATTCCTACTATCAACAAAAAGTTGGTAATATGTTAACATAGAAAATAAAAATTAATGATATTTCATTTTGACATGAAGCCTTCTCTATTTTAAGTTGACCAGTGTCCTTCTAGCTATATTATTGGTAAGTTCAGATATTTAGTGGCATAGATATCATTGCCCACATCTCATTCCCATTGCTGCCATAAGTTATTGACTCAGTCATTCTGAACTAAGAACACACAAATTCAAGGTCATTCATGGTGGGCCTGCTGTGCAATGCCAGCACATTAGGAGGCTGAGCCCATAGTTTCAAAAATAGCCTGGGCAACTT
>NW_006970514.1:0-794 GCF_000164805.1 Carlito syrichta | reverse complement strand
GAACATGAGCATATGGGATGCTCTTTGTTCCCTAGTTGAGTCGTCATCTCTTGCTCCTGTCAATGCTATGTACCCTGGGGAGGGGGGGAGTACGGGGGCTGGGTACCATTTTGGCATGTTCTAGAAGCCTGCTTTCCAGGCACATGACAGAACTAGTTTTCCTAAGGCAAATTTCTTAGGCAGAGTGTCAGCAATATCTGGATCATGTCATTGGCACCTAAGAAGCAAAGGCAAAAATAAAATCTCAGGGTGTTTCTTCTGCCTGAGCATGACTCCCTGCCAGATATACTTTGTTATGATTCAACCTCAATCTAGTATGAAATAGCCTGCAAAGTAGTCTCCTCTCAAAGTCTCAGATGTAAGTATCAGAGCGCCAAACCTCACTGTTTACTCCCCAAGCCTTACCTATTAAAAAACTGCCCAGGGGGGCACACCTCATCAACAAGGGCACCTGCATAATGAACATTTGTTTACCTAACCATGAATTGTACCCCACATATTATGCCACACACATTTAAAATTAAAAATTAAAAAAAAACAAAAAAAATTTCCTCTTCAATGGGTTAAGACACAAGGGAGAAAAACATCAGACCTGATTCCTTTGCTCTCCCTCCCATAATCCTCTATGCTGGAAAAAGGTTTTAGTTTTTATTTTTTTATTTATTATTTATTTATTTATTTATTTATTTATTGAGTTGGAGTCTCACTCTGTCGCCCAGACTGGAGTGCAGTGGCCGCTCCCGGCCACCACAGCCTCGACCCGCTGGGCTCTGGCGATCATTTCGCCTCAACCT
>NW_006970513.1:0-656 GCF_000164805.1 Carlito syrichta | reverse complement strand
AAAACAACACCCTATAATCTTTCCAAAATTGTTCAGCTTCACCTCTTGAAAATGCAACCTTAGTCTTTGCTGATGGCTCATCCAATGGAAAAGCTGTCACAGTCGTTAATGATGAACCTCATGTTTTGGACACCACAGAGACTTCAGCCCAAAAAACCGAGTTAAGAGCAGTATTATATGCTTTTTGTTTAACCTATATACTGATTCCTGTTATATAAAAGAACTCTTTCTTCATATTGAGACAGCTAAATTCCTGTTAATAAAACAACTATTCTTAACTTACTTATCCAATTGTAGCAACTAATAATTGTTAGAATCCAACCATTTTTCACAGGTCACATTAGATCTCATACAAGACTTCCCGGACCTCTATATCAGGGTAATCAACTAGCAGATTCTTTAACAAAACCGGCTATATACCTTTCCTTAGAGGACACTCCAGTCTATCAGGCTTAACAGTCTCATAAAATTTGTCACCAAAATGCCACTGCCCTAAGGTATCAATTTCATATTCCTAGGGAGACAGCCAGGCAAATTGTAAAAAATTGTATTTCATGTCCAATATCTATTAGCAATCTCCCCTCTGAGGTTAATCCTCGTGAACTAAAGCCCAATGCCCTGTGACAAATGAATGTCGCTCATTTTCAAAACTTTGG
>NW_006970512.1:0-758 GCF_000164805.1 Carlito syrichta | reverse complement strand
GTCAGCTGTCTAGCCAGCTACAAAGCATGGTAGCTAGCTAATTAAATCAGCTGACTAGCCAGCTGGCTAGCTAGTTAAGTCATACAGTTAAGTCAGCTCATTGAGCAGCAAGTTAGCTACATAGTTAGGTAGTTAACTCAGCTGGCAAACCAACGGGCTATGTAGGTCGGTAGCTAGTTATGTGAGCTGCTAGCCATGAGGCTATCTTGTTTTGTCACCTAGTTAAGTCACCTGGCTATCCAGCTATATAGCTAGGTAGCTAGCTAGTTAAGACTGTTGGATAGCCAACTGGCTACTTTGTTAAGTCAGCTAGTTAAATCAGCTGGCTAGGCTGCTGGCTAGCTAGGTAGCTAGGCAATTAAGTCAGCTTGCTAGACAGCTGGCAAGCTAGTTATGTCAGCTAGTTTGGTCAGCTGGCTAACCAGCTGGCTAGCTAGTTAAGTCAGCTCATTAAGTCAGTTGTCTAGCCAGCTGCTAGCTATTAAAAAGCTAGTTACGTCAGATTCATAGATAGCTGGCTCGCTAGTTATTTCAGCTAGTTAAGTCAGTTGACTGGCTAGGTAGCTAGCTAGTTAATTCAAATAGATATGTCAGCTAGCTAGTTAGTTAAGTCAGCTAGTTTAGTCAGCCACATATATGATAGCTAGCTAGGGAGGTAGTTAGTTAAAGCAGCTAGTTAAGTCAGCTGACTATGTAGTTAGTTGAGTCAGCTATTTAGATAAGCTGACTAGCTAGTTAAGTCACCTAGTTAAGTCAGC
>NW_006970511.1:0-746 GCF_000164805.1 Carlito syrichta | reverse complement strand
CCACTGTGCTTTTTGGGTGCCTTTTGTGTAGCTTTGGATTTCCCTAATAGTTCCACATTGGATCCTATCTAAGCCCTTCCATTGCATATAAACTTATTGCTTTGGTTAGAGCTCCGAGGTTAGGAAAAATGTAAAGAAAGTTGTTGGTGTAAGGTATGTTTTAGTAAGAAAGGATAAAAGAAAGATAAATAATTGTATAGGAAAAATCTTATATGGTACATTTTTGTTCTATAATAGAATGACTGGTTAAACAAAGTATAGAACAAAAATAGAAGGTTTAAGCATGTCAAAAAATGGTATGAGTTTACCGAACATGGTAGGTGAAAGTTTGTGAAAAGAAGTAAAAAGAATTCTATAAATACTCAGACTTCAAAAAGGTTCTATAAATTTACCATTAATATCAATTACACTAATAGTAGGCCTACATGCTACTCAAAGACCAGAACATGAGCTTCTTAATTAACAATCTCCCCCAAAATATTTTCTCCTTTAAACAATAGAGGGAAAAAAAGAGAAAAATTTAATTAGCCCTCCCCCCACTGTCTTTGTTATAAAAGAGCAAGGTTTTTTCTTTTCAAAATCGTTGGACTATCATTTTGGCTAAACAAGTAACTTTTACAATAACTACTGTGATTTTGTGTTATAACATGCTTTTAAAACTTTGGTACTTAAGCTCTTCAAGTTCTTGATTCAGTCTCTAGGGTGAGATAAGCAGCAAGTTCCAGGAACCACACCTACCCCATCCC
>NW_006970510.1:0-710 GCF_000164805.1 Carlito syrichta | reverse complement strand
TTGATGGTCATCCTGAATTAGTGTCTACCTGGGGAGCTGCCTGTTGCTATCTCAATTGTGCTCAAGTTATAGATTAACCTTCTGGCTGTGACTTCTGAATCTTGCCATGGGGTCTCCAGGTACCAGTGGTTTATGCTCAATGAGACTCCAGGTTCAGATTGTTCCAAAACAAGCCTTTGAAGTTTCTCAAGTAAGTAGAAAATTAGAGCAATAGGTATGTACTTAATCATAGTCATAGGATCATTGTATAGAGGGAGCCCAAAGAGGGAGGAGAGAAACAAAAACTTGACATGTTCTTGTAAGATGTTGTGTGAAGCTAACAAGAGAACAAATAGTTTTCAGAAACTAGGATTCCTGGTTATAGTTTTATTTAGAGTAAGAGAGAAGGCTAAACAAACAAACAAAAAAACCAACAAAACATTCCTATTGATACAGAGACCTGCTAATGTCTGTCCATATTGTCACAGCCCCTAGAGAAGGGCGTGGCTAGGGCTCAAGCACTCCTGTACATTCTTGAACAATATTCCTGAGAGTTAATAAAAGTTCTGCTTCCCCTTATCTCCCAGTAAGTAGCTTCAGGGGGTCTTTGACTTACCTGTAGCCTATGCCCAATCAACTGAAAGATACAAGTCTCCATTTACTCCCTTTTTCTGAGTGGTTATAAGTTTGAGTAATATAGTATCAATGTAATTGCAAGCCTTATGATTTTG
>NW_006970509.1:0-673 GCF_000164805.1 Carlito syrichta | reverse complement strand
CCATGTAATTTCCTGTATATGAGGATTCCTATTACCCACATCATGCCTCGAATCCTCGATTCTTTTTAGCCATCAGCAAGATGCCCTGTAGATTTTCAGGACTGAGGACTCATATAACCCAGATTCTTTATTTTTAGAAACAGCCGTGCAGTTACCTGTATATTACTATTCCTGTTCACAGATACTGGCATAGAAAGTTTGATTCTTGTTTAGATCTTAGAAAGACTCCGTGTAACTTTTTGGGGATTGAGTAAATATGTCACCCACATTCCTTATTCTTTCTTAGAAAAGTCAGGGCAGTTGCCTGTATTTGAGGATTTCATTTTACTAGTTTATGCTTCAAAAACCCAAATTCATGTTTAGCCCTTAGCAAGACACCCTGGAGTTTTTTTGTTTTTTTTTTTTTTTGGATGGAGGACACGTCTAAACCAGATTCCTTATTCTCCTTTAGCAAGAGACAGTGCAGTTTCCTGTATATGAGGACTCTCATTATCCAGATTCCTACTCCCAAATCCTGATTGGTGGTTATCTCTTAGCAAGACGTTTGTAAGTTTTTGTCATGGACGACTCGTGTAAGCAAGATTCCTTATTCTTGCGTAGCAACAGGTCGTGTAGTTTCTGTATATGAGAACTCCCAATACTGAAATTCCTGCTTCATTCTCAGTAAGACGCG